>NC_089761.1:69183164-69265664 GCF_040412425.1 Macrobrachium rosenbergii
TAGTCTTACAAGCACAAATAAGCTTTACTACTCCCACAACAAGAATTATCAGTAAAATAGCCACTAGAAATTACCAAGATGGATGGCATAAAATATTCTGATACTCGACCATCAACGGATCATCGTCTTCTTCTAACGGTGGAACAGTTATTGGCACCTTGTTGAAGGTACTGGAACTACATCATGATCATTATGCATATGACGCATGAATATCTTCTCGGAACTGTTGAACACAGCACGGCTAAGTACGAGAAAGTCCGTTGACAATACACGGCAGGAGCGTCAAACAGCTTGGATCCTTGAAGATTGAATGATCGTCGACTTGTTATTCTGGCACATCATCGTAACAGGGCATTCTTTGCAAAACATGGCAGTAAGAGTTCTGGTGGAGATCATGTGGTATTCATGTGGAAACTGTATAAAGTCACATTCTGTCGGAGTCTGTCTATGAACTAATGATAATTCACAACCACCCACAGATACAACTCGCAACTGGAAAACATTACTGTCACACACATACTTCTCCTAACCAAGGTACAACCTGTCTTATAATCAACTCCCAAACCTTGATATTGATCTCCCAAAATGAACATGGTCTCTAATCCATCCCATGTCACTACTAAGTCTCCAAAAGCACTAGGAAAAGGTCTAATAATAAAACTAAAAACTAGGCTTCATTGTACTGACAGGAACGTAATACTATTAATCCCAGATCAGACAATCTCACCCTCAAAACATTATAATACAAATACAAATCTCCTCCCGTGAACAATACTTTCGCCCCATGTAGATAAACATTTTAGGTATTTAAACATTTTCTAAACCATCCTGCAGCAAAAAGGTAATATTGTTCACCGGTTAGCAAACACGACCATCTGCTGCAGCAATAATTGCTTTATCAATTGCATTTGCACTGTCTTGTTTCAAATCTACTTTGACTTTAAACTTACCAATGGACATCGTCTCCAATTTAAAAAAAAAACTGGCTCAAAAAAAACAACCTAAAGAAGAACTAAAGGTGCGATCTCTTTTACTTCTCTATTCTGTAAAAAGGTGAATTTCTGGAGTAACTCCCATTCTAACGTTTTATCTATCCCTTTATCAAAAAAAAAAAAAATAATCTAATGTGATAAAATCATTACTTGACCTATTCAATCATTAATCTGGCTGACCCTATCTTGTCTAACACGGGTCAAATGGTCGAAGCTAACCAAAATTCAAGCCTGGTGACAAAAATTCGAAAACAAATGATCTAAGAACTGCATCTAAAATGAACAAGAGACAAAAAAAAAAAAAAAATATAATATATAAACAATATATACAAATATCAACCCATTTATCCCTCTAACTATATACAAATGTTCCATTACATCCCAACTTTCTTTAATTTTGAAATATGAGTTAATTTCGTCATACCGGTATTTACATCTTTTACTACAAATCTATTCCCTTTTTGATCTCTACAATCTCAAAAGGTCCATGGAACTTTGGACTTAATTTATAATTCAGATCATTCCGAACATTCACTTTAACAAACACTCTATCACCCATCGAAAAAGCTACTCCCCTCGATTTCGCGTTACTTTTCTCTACCATTGCACGCGAACTAAGTTCAAGTTCTTTACTGATACGTGCAAATCTTTCTCTCGCTGTATTTATCAACGAAGTAACCGTAACATCACCCTTAACTCGCTCTGGTAACAAATCAAAGGTCCTTTCAACTTGTACCCATACAAAGCTTCTGCTGGAGATATCTTAATTGTGTCATTCACCATAGTATTGATACTATATCGCACTTCATCCAAAGATCTGTCCCAATGTGTATCGGAACCACCCACTGTCATGCGTAAAGCTTCGATTATTTTCCGATTCACCCTCTCACATAACCCATTCGCTTCTGGTCTATACGGGATTATAGATACTTTCTTTATTCCCAGTAAATTAGCAAGACCGTCTAAAGTCTTATTAATAAATTCCCTACCATTGTCTGTGATCAGACATTCAGGAACACCATATCTACAAATTATCCCCTTTAAAGAACGCTATAGCAACTTCCTCAGCTGATTTGTATTTCAGTGGGAAAATCTCGACAAAACGAGTTAACTCGTCAACAACTACTAATAAATGTCTATAACCATAAGCAGATTCTGAGAAGTTACCCAGAATATCCATATGCACTCTCTGAAAACGGCCTATTTGGTATGGGATATGAACCCAAACGACACGACACCGTCGTCGCTGGCTTATTCGCATTGCAAACAGCGCAACTCTTCACAAAGGCCTCCACTGCGAACATATTTTTCCAAAAGAACTTTGACCTGACGTTTTCATACGTCTTGTCCACACCTAAATGAGGAGAATCAAATTTACAATGTACAATGTCTAGAACTTGTGGTACTAGACTCTCTGGCACGATGATTTGTGTAATTTCACCCATGCTTAGACTACTTCGCAAGTTATACTTAACTTTCCTAACTAATAAATTATTCTCCAACTCTAGACCAGAAAAAGGCAACTTATACCCTTTCTTCGGTGAAACTCCCCAAGAAATGCCTTAGCATCTGACAACAATTTATCTTCATCTTGCTTTTGTTCTAGCAAGGTATGTCCCAAGTGACATTTTCACCAGTAATATAACACACAACATTTCCCTCAATATCACGAACAACAATCTCTCCCGAGACTGCCGACTCACTATTTCTCCCCGAAGTATGCACTGTAGGAACGTGTATGTCCTCTACATGCGATATCTCAGAACTACTAGTATCAGAGACATTAGACACCAAATGTTTACTCTCGTCTTCCACACAGGATTCGGTGTGTACTCCTCATCCTCAACTGGAAAATATCTGCTCAATGCATCTGCAACTACATTATGCTTACCTTCAATGTATTTGAGGTTTGCATTAAAATCTCTCAATGTTAAAAACCTCAAGACAAATTTGGCTTATTAAAAAGCTCTAACAACGGTTGATGATCTGTAAAAATCTCAACTTTATTTCCCAACAACAACATCTTAAAATGAACAAGGCTAGAGACGACTGCGAAAGCCTCCTTGTCCACAACTGACATCAGCCTTTCGTTACTACCACGCGTTTTGAACTTTCTGCTATAAAAAGCAATTGGGTGTAATTTTCCCTCAAATTTCTGCATCATCAAACACGCACCTATACCTTCCTGACTCGCGTCAGTCACCAAGGTGAACGGTTGACTAAAATCTGGAAACTTCAAAACAGGTGGGTTCACTAAAGCGTTCTTAAGCTTCTCAAAAGCTAATTGCTGACTGTCACCCCAAACAAATTTAACGTCTTCTGTAACAAATCTGTCAATGGAGACGCTATTGTAGAAAAATTCCGCACAAAACGGCGAAAGAAACCCGACATACCTAGGAATGAACGAATCTGTTTCCTGGTTTTGGGAACTGGAAAACTCACAATGGCTTTAACTTTGTCATCATTCACTCTGACTCCTTCTTTAGAGATAACATGACCTAAATAAACAATTTTTTTCTTCAGAAACTCACATTTAGCCAATTTGACCTTTAATCCAGCGAACCGTAATCGCTTGAGGACTTCTTTTAACACCTTTAGATGTTCTTCAATTGTATCTGTGCATATGAGAATGTCATCCATGTACACAAACACCGACTTTCCTAATAAACCGTGAAGTACTGTGTTAACCAGTCTAGTAAATGTTATTGGGGACCCTTGTAATCCAAAAGGCATCCTATTAAACTCGTAATGTCCCTTTGGTATAGAAAATGCTGTAAATTTACGGCTATTCTCGCAAAGCGGAACCTGTAAAAACCCTTGCATAAGATCTATAGATGAATATATATTCTTGCCACCGATCTCAACAAACAAATCAGGCAAACAAGCTACAGGATATCTATCTGGGCATGTCTTTTCGTTCAATTTACGAAAGTCTACACAAACTCTGATACTACCGTCTTTCTTTGGAACCGCTAGTAAAGGAAAATTAAAGGTGAAGAGCTTTCCCTAATAATTCCTTCCGATTCCCATCTCTGAACTTCTTTTTCTACTTCTTCTCTGATCTTAAAAGGAATTCGATATGCTGGAATATATATGGGATTTGTACCTTTCTCTAGGCGGATTGAATGTTCTAAAACATCTGTAACTCCTAATTTATCTCCCTTCAAAGCAATAATATCTAAATATTCTTTCAACACTTTCTCTACTTTATCTGAATACTCAGGAATAATCAGCTTTAGCCAAATGTTCGTGAAGAACTTGACTTCTGAATTGTAGCTCCTCGCTGGGAAACATGTTACCGTCTCCACAAAAACTCACTATCTTATGTTCTTCCTTAAACTCTTCAAAATCAATTACATAAGTACCCTTGTGATATTTTTCACTGAGTCTTGATAGCTAACTAATTCTACTGTACTTACGCCTGCGACTGAAACTTCATTTACTGACACCGTACTCACAACGTCTTTGAATTTCTTGGTTCCCTCAAGAACGCATACTTGAGAAGGAAACTTTTTCTCTTTCATCGACACTTTAATCAATGTAGGAACTCGTGGTTGCAATTCAATATCTTCCAACAAAAATCCTTTGAAAGACTTTTTGCGGAATGTCTTCATTCTCTAATGAATGTGTTACACATGTCTCAGACTGCGTCTTAGGTTTCTCACAAGTTTTTTCCATGTGTATATATGGAACAAAACAACCTGGCTCACCTATTGTAATCCCCTGAATTCCCGTAAGAATGTTGATGTTATGTCGCATACAAGAAGGGTGTCCTAGCAAAACCATTTCACCTAAGGCTAATCCTTCTATGACCAAAAATGGTTCTACTATTGTCTTTTCCGCCGATACAAAGCGTAAGAGATGACGAACCTAAAATATTCAATTTTCTCGCTTGTACATCACACACTGTCTCATTAGTAGGGACTAATTTACACTCTGGAAACTTCGAGTGAAAAAGATCAGCATCTTTCAGGTTAACTGAGCTACCAGAATCAATGAAAATAGAAATTTCAATGCCATTAGAAAATCCACGTACAATCGGCCTAGGTTCTGGTGACTCTAAGACCTGATTGCTCATTATCCTGTGTCCGTCTTTCGAACTTATCTTGTGAAAATTCTGATGTTCGTTTGTGTACCTAGAACTTGCATCATGTGGAATTCTTCTGTCATATCTATTAAAACTACCCCGTGTTTTCCTGAATATTCTCTCTTCTTTGTGGCTGGGCAAAATCTCCATCCATGGTCTGAAGATTTGCAAGCTGAACAATATCTCACTCTGCAATTTGATTTACTATGTCCTATTTTATCACAATTAAAACAACGAATTGTTGTTACTGATCTCTCTGGAGTTTTCTTCGATTCCACCGTGCACACATGATTTCGCTCCTGCATCATTTCCTAGATTTGAAGAATTTGCATTATTCTGTGGTTTTGAAACTGTTGCTGAAATTTTAGCACCTCCCTTCACAAAACTACTGTCCAGCGTCGGGCATTTTGATAGATTTTTGTTAATCTGTGCAAACAAAAAGGATTCATCTGTGTCCTGATCAATTCTTTTATCAAAACTATCTGTAATTATATCTGGGACTGACGTTAAAAGGCAGGCAAAGTGTATCAGTTTTTCAAAATTATCTAAGGAGATATTATTTCCATTTACCCATGGAGAGTTTATCATAGATTTCTTTAACTCACCTACTGCATCAAATAAACGAGCACTGTACGCGATTAATGAATCATTACCTTTCTTAGTTCTGATAAGCGCTCGTAAATTCCGAACAACGCACTCGCGGTCAATCCCACTATACGATGTACGTAAAAATTCCTGAAGTTCTTTCCAAGTTTTACACTTTCTGAACCCGAAACTCGTGCTCGTTCTCCAATGTCTCCTTTGTCTAGATCCAAGAAAGCCTTTGCTTCTCTCAAAGCATCAGCGCCACCGTAATCTTTCTTAGAATTCAGATAATTATCTACTGATTCAATAAATGTTTCTACATTCTGAGTTAATTTCCCATCAACTAGGCCCTTAAAATTTGTAATGCCTGCATTAAAGTTCGTGAGCCTGTAACACACAATTGATTGCGACGTGCCCTGCGTCTGAGTCTGACATTTTGCGAGTGATTCACACGACCTGAACGTAACAACATAAGATGAAATGAAAGAAAACAAGAGAAAAGCAAAAGTTAGCCAAAAAAAGAAGAACAGAAAACGTGTTATTATCACTCTGCTAACAAAAATGGAGCCTGTGCAACTTGTGACGTTACCATCTCAAAGAAAGACAAAAAAGGCGATGATTTTGTAAATCATCATTTGCTTAATTAACTCACAATCGCCACTAATCACACTTATTTGGGTATTTTCTTAACCCAAAATTGCTCTAGAGATCACCCAGATCTATTTCACAATTCCCCACTCCCGAATACTTTAATAGAAAAAAAAAAAAAAAAATTCCCGTATTAAACTCGGTAATCTCAACACGTATTTATCACACTCCGCTCTTTTAAGACTAATCATTCATCTCGCCCAGTCGCCTCAGGCTGGTCTGTGCCTTGGGCATCAATGTTATCAATTAGTGTATTTTAAAAATCGAATTAAAATCACCCACCCCAAAATTAAAACTTCTACCACTGCTATCCTATTTTTAAACAGCTGCCACCATATTTATCTGTACTTGGAAACAGATATAATATTCCTTTTAGGAAATATACTTTAACGTTACCGAACGATCTAACTCCAAAAAGGCAATGGGGTTTCGACCCTGTTCTCCCTTGAACACTCCCCTTCAGGTCCCATACACCCCTTTTTTTTCTCTCAGCTATTTCACGCGCCTCTCTCTCTCTCTCTCTCTCTCTCACAAAGATCTTTCTCTCTCTCTCTCTCACTCGGCTTTGTCTCTCTCCACATTCCACATTAAAGAAATGAAATGAGTCATCTAAGGAAACGCAATCTTTCCTACAAAAATAGATTTATTATTTAAAGCAACCCAACAAGTAATGAATAAACAAAGCAAAGATTAAAATGCATCATAAATGAAATTATCAAGTAAGAAATAATCTAACCCTGACTAAAAAAGTCTCATCACAGCTAATAGCCTGTAAAATTCAAAAATTCTCACATATTCCATTATAGACTTTTAAAGTCTAGTCTAGTCTCAAAGTCTACCACATAAAAATTATAGACATTGAAAAGGTTTTGCAAATGTATTCTATGATCACACCAACATGCTAACGTCATGTTCTCTCACTATGTTCTCACAACAATGCCACCACCACAGACATCTGTCGAAAGAATTAAACACAAATAATAATCTCCCAAAAATATGCAAGTGCAAAACATAATAATGAAAAGTCTAAAATGCATGAGTAAATAGCATACTGGTAAAATATAGAACACAATAAAATAGAATATTGAAATGGTAAAATGCTACTTCCACTTCCCACACAAGTTCAAAAATGTCTTGAAACATGGTAAAAAAACTTAAGTTCACGATTCACACAGAAAAACGAAGAGTCTGAACTGTACCTTATTCTGCCAATTCTAAGAGATTGCAACACTCAAAGATAAGGTCTTCACGATCTCGCTCTAGCTCCGTTAATGAACGATCGAACTAATTTTTTGGGCAGAATTAGACACAAAATCTAGATTTCTAACGTACAAACTCATGTACGCATACCAACTACCAACTCGGTCATATGACAGAGCCAATATCGTGTGTTCATCAGGTTAACTGCTGAGATGACCAACTATTTGCTGAATACAACGATTCTGCAACTCTTGGCTTTGCCCCAGTTCCTTCTTACAGCTAACTCTCTTTCATCACACTATATAACACAGTAATATTAAAACTGAAATATATATTTTTTTCTGAAATATATATATATATATATATATATATATATATATATATATATATATATATATATATATATATATATATATATATATATATATATATATATATATATATATATATATATATATATATATATATATATATATATTTATATATGTGTGTGTGTTTGTGTATATATATATATATATATATATATATATATATATATATATATATATATATATATATATATATATATATATATATATATATATATATATATATATATATATATATATATATATATATTTTTTTTTTTTTTTTACGTGCTTCCCTGGGTTTATAGTATTTACAGGCCAGGCCAACAGTGGAAACTTTATTTAATTGGCCTTGGAGTTCTGACTTGAGTAAATTGAAATCATAAAAAAATAAGAAAAAAGGGGAGAATTTAGGAGCTCAAGGCTCTACTTCATAAGGAAATGTTACGTAAACACTTGGGATAAATTAAAGAATTATATTTACAAAAAGCAAGCATTTGAAAGGAAAATGGATAAGTAAATTGATAAAGGGCTTGCAACACCTGAAGATCCTTTAATTGGAGTCTTGATTAAAGGCAAGGCACAGGCCGAGATGAGTCCACTGCGCATGGGTCCCTCTGCAAGAGAGATTTGCACATTACACGCCAGTAAAGGAACAATTTAACACAGAATAAGTCTCGAGTTTGCACTGAGGGTGCCAAAGACTCGAGGAATGAATGACCACTTTACACTCAAACACAGGACATTGGAAATGGCACGGGATAAACTGGCACAAGGACAGAAATGAAATGCTGGTACTCCAGGCTTTCTAAAGGGCAAACTGTCGTGACCAAAAAGTCTTTACTCCACTTTACCTTAGAGGAAGCGGGTTTCTGACAAAATAAGGACGAGGGGATGTGATCATCGACGATGCGCGCTATCCCTCAAGGGTGACTGGAGTCTGGAGTCGGAGGGGGAATTAAAATGGTCTTCTCAGCAAGCTGCATCACCCGCCCATGTGTATGGCTGTCCTCGAGGACTGACTCTTCAGCCAGATTAAGTAACTCTCCTTAACTGCTTCTCTTCCTTTTAAGGCATGCGGCCAGGGGTAGGGGCCGTGTGCAAGCATGAGTCACTGGCCAAGTGGGCAGCGATTCCGTTGCACCTTCCTGGGTTTCCTGCGGAGGTAAGACAATTCAGGCAGCTTAATATGCCTTTAGAAAGTCCATTTAAGAAGATTAGTTGGGCTAATCTTCTTAAGGGAGTGGCATAAAATATCCTCCTGGCCCCTGTTTATCTGTGTCATCTCAATATCTGTTCCAGGTAAAAGAAAAAAAAGGGAAAGATCGGAATGTTGATAATACGATCGGCCATGTGGTTCTCAATAAACAAAAGGGGTAAATTAGGTGTGGGGGAGCAGCGCACCGTGCAAGATGTCTGGGTTATTATAATAGCTTCCGACGGAAGAAAACATACAGCCTTCAGTCGGGCTTGTATGTTGATATCCCAGAAGTATCTGCACAGCTGATGTACTGTATTCTTCTCCCAAAAAGAAATGGAAAAACTTTAACTTTACTCTATCACCACGCAACATGGAAAGTACTTCTATCACATTAATACTAAAGTACTTTAACATGGCCCATTAATTTCTTCAAGTTTGCGGTATATGTTACTTTAAGATTATGAGGACAAGATAATTTTGAGGCAGGAGACAAAATTTAAGAATTAATTTACATATAAGTTCCTTAATTCTAAATCAACAAGGCATGCGGTTAGTACAGTCTAAATTGAAGAGGCTGTGTAAATGGTAAAACAGCGTTTATTTTTGTAAATGGCATCCCCTTTACATGATATTGTAATGACAATACATATTCGCATTGGTAATTGCTTAGCTAATAATTCAACGCATCGCCAACTTCGACAGTTGATGGCCGACCCTCACACTAAGGTGTTTTGACAGTTGTAGGTGAGCGAGAGTATTCGCGAGTTTTAATTCGCTAACCTTAAACTACGCTAATTTTATGCGTCCACTGCCCATACTCGGGTACGAGCTATAAATAGACACTCAATGTTATGATGGGGTGAGCAGACAAAAGACGTGGGGTCTGGGACAAAACAGAGTTCTTAGAAAGAAGGGAAGTGAAAAAAGAAAAAATAATAATAATAATAACAAAAGGAAAAATTAACTGGATGTTACGAATGAAAACGTGACCACATATGAAGGACAGGACACATCTCTCGGGGCTTACGAAAGAGACATTTAAAATCACAAGGGCAAGAGTCTATGACTCACAATTCATTAAAAAGAAAGATAAATAAATAGCTAAAAGAGTAACTGATATTGGCAGAAGAGCTAAGGGTGTAAGGACGCTGCCTCTGTAAATAGCTGCCTCTTCCAAACACGGTTTTATTGTGTCAGCCCTCGAGCCGCCAAGAAGGATAAGCCGACGTCACCTATTCAACCAGCTCCCGTCTTTTATCGGTCCTCCTCTGCCCCTAGCCTATAAATTACAATTGTCGCCTGGACTATCGATTCAGCCCCAGGGCTGTTTCTCTTCCAAACAAACGTTACACGAAGGGGCAATTGACGCTGATATCTCCTTCAGGAAGAGCTGACAATCGCATGCCCTAGAGAAAGAAAAGACATTGGCTTTGTCCTGTCCACTTCAATGATGACGTTGAGGAACACAACTGCTTTAGGGACAAGGGTGCCACTTCCACTCTATTATTCTCAATGATTTATACATTTTCAGGAAGAGCTGACACGCAATGGTATCTGTTATTCTCAATGATTTCAACATTTTTAATTGCTATTTAATTGTGGTGATAATTTAAGAAAAAGATTAATAGAGAATGATAAGGGATAGAAGTTCCTGAGGAACGGAAGAAGATAGCAGAGGGCCTGACATCCCCTTCTGGATTAGAGGTGCCAAGACCTTCGAAAGATGAAATGGTGGCACAGGTGCCAGGGGAGCTCAAGAGCTCTTTGTAAACTACCTGGAAATTCCCACGCCCATGGTAATTCCACCTCGAACCTTTCCTACTGGGACAGTCGTCCTCGGCCGGGGAAGCGGAGGGCCCGAGACCGGAGGGCGGCATGGAGTGCCACCTGGGCCTGCTGCTGCGACAGCTGATGCAGGAGTTTTCCGTGCTGGTTCTACCATGATCCGTCGCAGCTCTTGTAGTTCATCGGCCAAGTGAGATATGGCAGAATCCTGACCTGCAATTGCGTTGGCGACAGACTGAGGCAGAGAGGAGGCGGTCGGGGGCAGCGTGAGTGGCTCACAGGTATCAATGACCAGCTCAGGCACGGGTTGCGAGGCCGCACCTGCAGGTGAGCTTCCGCTGTGGTCGAGAGGAATCGTCTCTCTTACCGACGCTGGTAGCGGTGCCAGGCCGGGAAAAGAGAGGGGGTCCTGAGTTGGATCCCTTGAATGGAGATCGGGGTGGTGCTCTGGCGCTGGCACTAGGGCAGAGTCAGGCACTATCAGAGGTTTCTTGTGCTCGTCGGTCAGGACAGACGAAGCTTGGCACTGCTCAGTGCATGCAAGTGGCACCAGCAGGCATTTGGCATCTCCGGGAGGGAGATCTGATTGGGGCCCTGGCACTGGAACTGAGGCAGGGCCAAGCACTGGAATTGGATCGGGAACCGATCGGGGGGGCCACTGTACATTGTACTCAGGTGGCACTTATAGGGACTGCACGTCCTCCTGGTACCCAGGGGGCGCCAGTCTTGACTGAGGGAGAAGCGGGGGAGGATTACTCGCGCCCGAGGAATGATTTGGGGAATGTGGACCCCTAGATTGTCGTGATTTCTGTGGGGACTGAAAGTCCTGTCCCAGGATGACATCATAGCCTCCAGGGAGATGGCTTGCTACTGCAAGATTGCAAATTTTTGACTGCTGAGGTCTCGGGACCCTCAATTGGACCGTAGGGAGTATCATTTTAAATTGATTTACTCCCTCGATCGTGACGAGTTTTCGTCTATTGACGATAGCTCCATGGGGAACTCTGTCTCTTCGTATGAGGAGATTTGCGCGCCCGAGTCATCGAATGCCATGACTGCTGCGGGGTGGCACTCTCTGGGAGGGCCATATATGGGGCCTTGGAGGAGGGCCCAATGACTTGAGTTGTGACGGCCAATGCGACGGTGGGAGTATTTGATTTAGTATTGTTCGGGCATTTCGCCCATGTGGGAGAATGGCCATAAACCTTGCACGCCGTGCAGAAGGTCTGGCTGAAGTCTTTCCGCGCTGCCCCTGTAGAGGGTGCAGGCGAGTTATTGGGTAGTTTTCCGGGAGAGAGAGGTGCTGTTTTTCTTGTTTGGCACTGTTCAGAGAATGCCCTTCTTCTTGCAATAATGGAAAGTGTTTTTGCCCGAGTTCCCATTCTTATGGGAATTTAATCCTCCAAGGAGGAGGAGGGGATTTATTTTCAGCACCATGGATCCTTCCTGAGGGGGTGGTGAGTCTCCCACGTCTGCTATCCGGCAACACTCGGTGAGTGTTGCTGGGGCTTTTTCCACTACATGAGTGGCAAGGGCAGGAGGGGCGTGGCACAGCAAATGCTCAAATTTAAATCGCTCAAGTACCTCGGCGGTGCTAGTGGCTCCTTCAGACTCGAGCCATTTGGCTAACGCCCTCTCTGAATGGTATGCCCAATCGGACCAAGTCTGGCCTGCTTCTCTTGGCTGCTCTCTCCAACGTCTCCTCCACCGCTCAGGAGTAATCTCGTACACCTTCGTAACTCAACATGCGTACAGCTTCCCAGTTTCCCCTATCCTTTGCCAAAAGGGTGTGGTAGGCAACGAGTGCCTTCCCTCCCAGGAATTTAGTAAGAACAAGGTAGAGTTCTGCTGGGGAGAGGTTGCAGCACTTCAGTACTCATTTGGCCCTCTCAAGCCATACTTCAGGTTTGGACTCTGTCCATTTTGGCATGAACGAGTGAGCTTGGCTGAGGGCACTCATTCCCACCACGGGAGGAGGAGGGGCATTCTGTCGCTCTAACATTGGGAGCTCATGGGTGCGCTGTCACTCCCTGTCTTCCCTTTCTCTCTCTCTGTCCTGCCGTCCTTTCTCCCATTCTTGATGTTCTAAGTCTTCTGTCTCTCTTGGGCAATTCTTTCTCTCTCTCTCTCTCTCTCTCTTCACGCCCTTTCTCCCTCTCTGCCTCTTGGGCAGTTCTTTCTCTCTCTCTCTTCACGTTCTTTCTCCCTCTCCACCCTTTCTTTCTCTCTCTGCGCCTTGGCATCGTCCACTCGCTCTTGAACCCAGTCTCTCAGAGCTTGCCCTGTTAGTCCCATGTCCTTTCCAGCAGACATGTAGAATTTGAAGTCCTCATTTCATTGGGCTCTGGTATTAGCCATCTTGAAATAATGGTTATATGGACTGTACTCTCTAGCGAATCAAATATGTCTGAGAAGACTCAGGTTGTCTGAAAAGACTCAATTGCAGGAATCTGAAACACTCAGTTGTTCAGACTGCAGGAGAATGGGTCTGTCTGAATAAGACAGTTGATCAATAAGTCTGAGGAGACTTTGTTAAAGTTTAATATGTCTCGGAAGACGTAACTGGACTTTATGTCACGCCCAAACTTGGCCGGCTGTAGAGTGAAATTAAGGCGTTGTTCTAACGAACTAGAATGATGGAAGTCCCGTGGGCTTACAGGTGTGTGAAATACATTAATATAATGTCTCAAAAGGACTTGATTTTGGGTTTCCCAGGAATTAGAAATGAAAGATCCTCTTGTTTCTCATTAGAATTTTAAAGTCTCTTAGGACTTGGAATTTGGTTTTCCTGAGAGGAATTAGAAATTTCTTAAACTGAAACGGGGCCTCTTTAGACATAGAATTTTATTAGGAGTCTCTCAGGACTTGGAATTTGGTTGAGAAATTCTCGCCTCTTGCAATGTAGAATTGTATTAGGAGTCTCTCAGGACTTGGAGTTTGGTTGAGAAATTCTCGCCTCTTGTGACGTAGAATTTTATTTGGTTTGCCTGTAGGACTTGGAAATACGATTCATCCCTCAGGACTTAGAAATTACAAATGGGAAAAAAAACCCAAAAAAAATTTTGCTGAGAGAAAAAGAGGCTACACATGCGGCCATGGGTGGGGGGTCAAGGTCGTCTGACAATCACCAGAGTTATTTTTAGATTCTGTGTGAATGGACCCATCTATTTATAGACCGTCTGTGACTCCGGGGAATTTCCCGGGATGAGAGGATAACAGTAAAAATGACCTAATAATTTTCCCTAGAAGAGGAGTTCAAATTTCGCTTTCCTAACACCTAATTCGAGTTTTAACGAAACGGCTGAAGTATTTCAGCAATGCAAGCTGATCTCGTCTTGTCCAAAAGGGAATTTATTCTGCGACCTAAAAAAAGCTAACCCAAAATGCAAAGTAAAATTTATCACAGAGAAAGAGTACTATTCCTCGAAGCAAAAAAAATATGGAAAAGATTTTAACACAGAAACCATCGCACTATTCCTCGAAGCAAAAGAATGGTTAGCAGGTCTGGTTATTTCCTAACTACAAATCCTGAAAGGCATGCATTAATAATCTAATATGGCAGTGCTCTTCTCTAATGAATACAAGCCCTATTCCTAAGAGACTGGTAATGATGACCAGATAAAAAAAAAAACTTTAGACTAAGATAAAAACATTAATCACCGTGGAACTATCTTGGTCTGTGCTCTTGGCTGTGCCAGAACAAAGGGGCTACGACCCATAGATCAGACGAATTACACAAGGGGTGAGGCTTGAAAATTGCTGAGCAAGAACTGCCCAGAACTCCCCTGTTCTCCAGCCAAAGCCTGTCCTTGATATAATATTGAACAAGGGCCCAGAGGACGAGGGATTAAGGAAAGAGTGCCAACATTCCGAGACTTAGACAATTAAGACCAGAATGGAAAGAACGAATAGAGAATATTGTTATTTATACATATAAAAAGAGACAATAGCATGTCAGAAGATAAGACTAATTTGAAAAGCTATTAGATATGCTACTAGAACATAACATTCAGCAAATAAATCACCTACCAACAAGAAAGGATAATATTTTAGATCTAGTATTTGTGAACGAGGTGAACTATGTTAAAGAAATAATAGTATATAACACGAGTATTTCGGACCATAATGTCATAGAACTAACAGTCCGTTCCAGAACATATGAAAACAGAAAAGCAAGAAACGAAAAAATGGGAAGGATATGGAAAATACAATTTCTATAGTAAGAATATAAATTGGTCAAAAATAAATGAAGAATTAAACAAAGAATGGGAAAATATATTTGTAAGTGATGATATACAGGTAAATACCGATATATTATATAAAATATTAGAGGAAATAGTGGAAAAATATATACCGAAGAAAAAAGTAATCATCAGTCACGAATTCCAAGAGACAGAAGGATCTTGTTCCAGAAAATTAGAAAGTGGAAAAAGCTCTTGCAAAAGAAAGAATGCATGGAAAGTGATGGAACTAAAAAGTAAGATAGAAAATGCAGAACAAAAGATTATACAATCAAAAGAAAATGAAAAATGGAACCTAGAAGAAATGACACTACAAAATATCAAGCAAAACCCTAAAATTTTTTATTCATATGCAAAAAGATGAATAAAATAAGAGTAGAAATAGGCCCTCTAAGAATTGAAGGGCGATTAACGAATGAAAAAAAGGAAATATGTAACATATTAGCAGAAAGATATAAGAGTGAATTTACACCTAGAATTGAAAATGAAGATAATGATACAGAAATAAGAGATGAAAATACTGAATACTTATCAGATATAGATATTACAGAAGCCGATATTGTGCAGGCTATTAATGAAATTAAAATGGATCAGCAGCAGGACCAGATGGAGTACCTGTCATATTGTTAAAGAAAGTGGTTCATTCAATCATAAAGCCGCTAGCAATATTATTAAGACAAAGTATAGACACAGGCAAGATTTATGATGAGCATAAATTAGCATATATTACTCCTACTTTCAAAAGTGGTTCAAGACTAGAGGCAAGTAATTATAGGCCTGTGAGTCTGACATCTCATATTATGAAAGTATATGAAAGGGTAATAAAAAAAATATAATGAAACATTTAATGAAAAATAGATTGTTCAATATAGGACAACATGGTTTTGTACCGGAAAAAGTACACAAACCCAACTGTTAGTCCACCATGAAAGCATATATAAAAATATGATAAATGAAAAAGATACAGATGTGGTTTACCTAAACTTTGCAAAAGCTTTTGACAAGGTAGATCATAATATATTAGCGAAAAAATTAGAAAACATAACATTGTTGACAAAGTAGGAAGATGGATAAAAGAATTTTTGCAAAACAGAAAACAGATAGTGATTGCAAACGATGAGAAATCGGATGAAGCTACGGTAATATCCGGTGTACCACAGGGTACGGTGTTAGCTGCATTGCTGTTTGTGATTATGATTGCAGACATAGACAGTAATGTTAAGGACTCAGTAGTAAGAAGTTTCGCAGATGACACAAGAATAAGTAGAGAAATTGCTTGTGATGAAGATAGGAACTCGCTACAAAGAGACCTAAATAAAATATATAAATGGGCAGAGATAAATAGGATGGTATTTAACTCTGATAAATTTGAGTCAATGAACTATGGTGATAAAGTAGGAATGCTATATGCATATAAAGGACCTAATAATGAGACAATCACAAACAAGGAAGCAGTTAAAGACCTTGGTGTGATGTTGAATAGGAATATGTTATGCAATGATCAAATAGCAATTCTATTGGCAAAATGCAAAGCAAAAATGGGAATGTTGTTCTGGCACTTCAAAACAAGAAAAGCTGAACACATGATTATGCTTTATAAAACGTGTACGTACGTAGTCCACTTGAATATTGCAATATAATATGGTACCCACACTACCAAAAGGATATTGCACAAATAGAGAGAGTGTACAAAAGGTCATTTACAGCTAGAATAGAAGAAGTTAAGGACCTTGACTACTGGGAAAGACTACAATTCTTAAATTTATATAGTCTTGAAAGGAGAAGAGAACGCTATATGGTAATTCAAGCATGGAAACAGATAGAAGGAATTACCGAAAATATCATGGAACTAAAATTATCAAAAAGAGCAAGCAGAGGTAGATTAATAGTGCCAAAAACTATACCAGGAAAATTAAGGAAAGCACACAGGACATTAATCCACCACGCACCAGCATCGATAATGCAGCGTCTATTCAATGCGCTACCAGCTCATCTGAGGAACATAACAGGAGTGAGCGTAGATGTGTTTAAGAATAAGCTCGACAAATATCTAAGATGCATCCCAGACCATTCAAGACTGGAAGATGCAAAATATACCGGAAGATGCGTTAGCAACTCTCTGGTAGACATCAAAGGCGCCTCACACTGAGGGACCTGGGGCAACCCGAACGAATTGTAAGGTGTAAGGTGTAAGGTAATTCCCCCTACAAGCACTGACCCTTCAAAAAGCCCATCCCAAAACTCTCCTCTTGTAGGGTGGTCTGTAGGCCCATCCCTGAGTCCTAGTCTATCACATCAACAGGAATTCCCTCCTTATAGATTCTTGCAATAGAGGTGGTGGCTTAATATTTATGACAGCTCCCCTGCTTTAAGCAGGCCTTCCACTCCCTTTCAGGTGTGAAGGTCTGTATAAGAAAGCCACCAGACTCTTTGACTTTTACTCTCCTTCCCTCCCTTTACTCGGTCTTGTCTATGTAATGTAGCTAAATTTGGGATACACCTAACTTCTAGAGGGGAAAGGTGACTTTACTCGTTGACTTAACTTAAAAATCCTAACACTACTCAAAGGTGTCTACAGATATTTAATTATCTTTTGCTTATGACAATCAAAATACATTCTTAACAAGTTTTAATTTTCCCACTAATGTTACATATGATTAGCTGCTGTAGCACCATTCAATTGGAAATGAACTATCTACATACATCAAGTTTTATAAAGCACAAAATTTCTTACTTCTACGGCAAAGGTACCCAAAGGGTTAATAAATGCAACTCAGTGTAGCAATGGCTAGGACATGTCCTTCAGTTTGCAAGGCTAGAGGACAGGTCTTAATTCATACATCTTATCTAACATAGTTAGTATAACCCAATGAGAGGTACTCACACAACACCCCTGGATTTAGGTGCCTGGTATACACTTTACTTAGCACTGTGCCAAGCATGCCAGGAGTGTACTAGCTCTAATATATGGACAATAATTGATTATTATATGATTAATAAAATATTTTCTATTACACTTACCAGGTTACTCCTACTAATTAGCAGAGATCACTCAGGTAGGTGCCAGGATCACTCTGTGATGAAAAAGAGAGGCACTGTGCCAGTGAGACATGAGTGCCATGGAGAGCTCGTGGATATTAGTAGGCTAATTGGCTCTCTTCCAAAATTGGCTCTCTTCCAACAGTCCTGAAGGTGATGAGGGCGCAACTCTTCATCTTTTCTTAGAGGTTCTTCCATGGTTTATCTATGAGGTTCAGTCCTGAGGATGGGATTGATGATTGGGTGAGACACTTTGGCGACCAACTCTGGGGAATGGCCAGAGCACTACTCAGGCATTGAAGTGGTGCCACCCAGGAATGCAAAGCCCCTAGGTGAGCCTGAGTTGGGCTGAGACAAGAGTTAGGGGAAGGTAACCTAGGCTGGTTACTTGGAAGGCTGACCAATTTGGGAGTCCTTTCCAGTTGCTGTGTTTGATAGTTTTGAGGGTGGAAGTTTTTGGTGGCCGTCCTTTCGTGAGGAGGGAGAACTCGGCTTTAGGTTGCACTGGGAGTGCCCCTTCCGTCGACCACTTTGGCAGGCGGAAGGTGATTCTGCTGACTGTGGCATGCCTTCCCAGGTGGCTGTGCTCTGGTCTTGTGATACTACAGTCGATGCCTCCATAGTGGAGGCAGCCAGGCAACGGAGGGGAGTTGGCAGAGGACATCCCCAGAGGAGGTTTCGTCCCAACAGAAATTCAACTCCATGCCTAATTTTACTCACCACGCCAATGCTGCGAGGTTGAGTGCCCCAAGGCGTCATGACCTGGAGCTTGACTGTGGGGGTGGACTTCTCATAGTCCTCTACACAAGTCATCATCCAACAAGCCCTCTTGTCCACAGTGGCCCTGGGTGGCACTCAGGACCGGTCAATCAGAAAGATGTCTGATGCGGTGTCCACCGTAACTGGAAGATCAACTGGCAAGCTAGAGCCATCAAGGGGTGCCACTGAGACAGGTCTAAGTCTCCACCCTCTCGGGGTGAGAAATATCAGTCAGCCATGCCGCGGCAGACATGGCACTGATCAAGTTGACATACTTGGTAGAGGTAACATGCTTTGGGAAGGCAGGATATCCAGCACTATAATGCCCAGGAGCACCACAGTCTCTGCAGGGGCCCTTTGGATAGGCTTGCTTACCTATGGTGAGTGTTGGTGGAGAGAATTGCTTATCAGTAGATGGAGAGGCTTCATTCAATTTCTTAAAAGGGTTCTGAGGGTGCTTCTTGATAGCTCCCCCTTTAAAGTAGCAACCAGATTCAGAGTGTCCAACCTTATGGCAGTAATTGCTTACTGCCCTGGAAGGGAGTCCATTCTTCAGGCAAGCTGGCCCTGAGAGATGTCTGGGTAGCACTATGCACTGGTGAGGCATGCCATATGACAGCCTTCCATGAGTGTTTTGGGTTACTTGTCTTTGAGGTAGACAGCGAGGGACCCAGGAGCACACTGTAAGAAATCTTCCAGCATCATCCTGTTAAACAGGTCCTCGAACTCAGTGCACATCATGGAATCAACCCAGCACTGACCAGCTCAGGTCTTGTGATAGGCCCATCCACCCCAGGACTGACCAATTTCTTTTGGGAAAACCCTAAACCTCTGTCTCCATTTCTCCGGGGTTATCTCATAAGCCTTAGTAATTACCTTCTGAACTTCCTCCATGTTTTCCCTTGTACCACTATCCAGCAAGCAGAGGGCGGCCTTTGCTTTACCTTCCATATGCTTGGAGAGAAGTAAGACCCTCTTTATCTCTGTGGTACTGTAGTTTGCAAAGAGCAATTCTGCTTCTTCCAGCCATGCCTCTGTCTCATCTTCAGTCCACTTTGGTATCAGTGAATTGATACTGGATATAGGAGGATTAGAAGGAGCAGGTGTGGGGTTAGAAGTTTGTTGTAGGCCTGGAGGTGTGGCACTGTCGTGTTGGGCTTTCTCAAGCTCTATTTCCTTCTCTTTTAAAACTAGCTCATATTTCCCTTGTTCTTCTCTGTCTGTCCTCTCTCTTTCTTCTTTGGCTTCTCTCTCTTTCCTTGCTCTCCTCTTTCTGCCCTTTCTCATTCTTCCCTGGCTTCTCTCTCTTTCCTCTCTCTTTCTTTTTTGGCTTCTCTCTCCTTCCTTAGTTCTTCTCTTGCTGTCCTTTCTCTTTCTTCCTTTGCTTCTTTATACTTCCTTTGTTCTTCTCTCTCCTTTCTCTGTCTTTCCTCTTTCCCCAGTTTATACTGTCTTTGTTCCTCTCTTTCTTGTTTCTCCCTTTTTAGGGTGGCATCTAGCCTTTCCTGTGCTCACTTGGTGAGCTCTCTTCCCATGACACCCACCTCCTTTCCCATATTCATGAAGGCTTGGTACTGGTCTACCAACATGGTGAGCTCTCTTCATGAACCACCTTTCCCATATTCATGAAGGCTTGGTACTGATCTACCAACATGGTTCAGGTAGGTTAACACATGTTAAAATGGCTTTGGGAATTAAAATGATTTTGAGAAGTGTCCCTTCACTCTGCCATGGGAGTATTACCTAACATGCCAGTCCCAAGCCCGGGTAAAAGAGGAGGGTTGAGCATAAAAAGCATATTGTTACAAATACTTACAACAGGCCTAATCCAGACAGATCCTGTGTAGATGACAATGCGAGAAATGGACTATTGAAATGGAAAACACCACTGAAACTAGGCACTTGGAATGTGCTTAGTCTATACAGAGCAGGATATGCTCAAACACTCATCAATGAAGTCAAGAAGTATCAGTTAGATATAACTACTTTGCAGGAGACAAGATGGACTGGAAATGGTGAGAGTAAGGTAGATGGTTATGCAGTCCTATATAGTGGCAGAGATGATGGCATGCACAGGGGTGGCGTGTGCTTTTGTCTGACAGATAAAGTGTATAGAATGGTTGAAAGCTTTCCTCCAGTAAGTGAAAGATTAGCAAAAAGCAGAGCACAGAGTAGATGGTTTAAACTGTCAGTAATAGTAGCATTTTCCCCAACAAAAGAGAGTGATGATGATGAGAAAGAAGATTTTCACAAAAAGCTCCAGTGGGTTGTAGAACAAACACCAAAGCACGATGTAATAGTAGTATTGGGTGACTTTAATGCTAAGATTGGACATGAAGTAGCTGTACTGGGCCCAGCAATTGGAAGGCATAGTGCCCATGAGGTTAGTAGTGAGAATGGAATAAGGCTTGCTTCATTTGCCAACTCCAAGGGGGTGGTTGTAGGTGGCACAATATTTCCCCATAAAGAAATTCACAAGCACACATGGAATTAACCTGATGGAATTACAAGAAATCAAATTGACCACATACCTATACAACACAAATTCAGAGGTTCATGGATGGATGTATGTAGTTTCAGAGGAGATGTAGGATGGAACACCTAATAGAAATTTGAAACAGATCTGTTGTTTTATAACTGCTGAATGAAGATGAAGAAATAGAACTCCAGGAAAAATGTGGAGACATAGAACAAATTGTTAAAGAAGTAGCTGAAGAAACCATAGGGTATATGGAGAGCACACATAACACACATTGGTTTGATGATGACTGCAGAAGAATGGTGGATGAAAGGAAACAAACAAGAATAGATTCTTGCAGAACAAGAGTAATCGGGCACTAAAAGAGAACTTCAGGGAGAAAAGAAGGGCAGCAACGAGAATAAACAGAAGAAAGAAGAGTGATGCATTAAATAGGGAACTGGAGGACATGGACATTAACATGAGAAATGGTAGGATAAGGGAAGGCTATAAGGGTATCAGGAAAATAAAGCGTGGATACCAAGCAAGAAGCAGAATAGTGAAAGATGCCAATAGAAGGATTACAGTACAGGAGGACAAAGTATTGGAGATATAGAAGAACTATTTCTGTGAGCTGTTAAATAGAGATGACCCAGTAAATCCTATTGAAGGGAGATATATGCAGGCACCAGATTTGGGAGTGGAGAAACCAACACTCTTAGATGTGAAGAATGCAATCAATAGCCTGAAGAATAATAAGGCACCTGTTTTAGATAACATACCAGCAGAGCTCCTTAAGAAAGGTGGCAAGATGTTACACTCAAAGATCTCTGAGCTTCTAATAATGATCTGGAGAACAGAAGTAAACAACATGGGAAATGGGCAACATTATTCTGGTGCATAAAAAGGGAGATAAGTCAGACTGCTAATTATAGAGGGGTTACACTTCTGCCAACCAGCTATAAGGTACTAGCCAAAATTATAAACAATAAATTAGAACCCTACATGGAGACAGCATTGGGAGAATATCAATGTGGATTCAGAAAAAGATCAACAATTGACCAGGTTTTTACTATTAGACAGATAATGGAAAAACACTGGGAGTATTATAGAGTTATGTGGCAGGTTTTTGTAGACTTTAAACAAGCGTATGATAGCATCCATTGACCATCAATGTGGAATGTGTTAAGAAGGAATTCAGTATACCAGAAAAGCTTATAAACTTGATAAAGGTATGCTACAGGAATAATAAGAGTTGTATCCAGGTGGGAAGGAAAAGACAGAATGTTTTGAAATTAAAACAGGATTGAGACAGGGATGCCTCCTATCTCCAATGTTGTTTAATCTAATTTTAGAGAAAATAATGCAGAGCATCGAGGAAGTTGAGGGTGGGGTCATCTTGGGAGATACAAGTGGCAAAGTACTTGCATTTGCAGATGATGTTGATTTCTTAAGTACAGATATACATTTGTATATTCCATTCAAAGAAACTGCTGCCAGAGTGGGACTAGAGATCAGTGGGAGTAAAACCAAAATGATGAGATTGTCAAGGAACAACCAACAACAACAGCAACAACAAAATATGGGAGTTATTGAGAGCGTGAGGGAATTTAAATATCTAGAAAGTATGCTGACATCCAGAAATGAGATGGAGAGAAAGGTTCTGGCTAGAATTACAGCAGGGAACAGATGCTTTTTCAGTCTACCGCATCTTTTAAAAAGCAGGAACATCACAAGGTCTACCAAATTAAGAATTTACAACACCTTTATGAGGCCAGTAGTACTACATGGTTGTGAGACCTGGACACTGACTAAATGTCAAGAACAGAGACTACTGGTTTTTGAAAATAACATTTTGTGTAGAATAATAGGTTCCATTTACAATATAAATGAAGGTGATTGGAGAAGAAGACACAACAATGAAATGGGAGATTTAACCAGACAACCTCTAATAACTGGCTATGTAAGATCGCAGAGGATACATTGGGCTGGATATGTGGTTAGAATGGAAGAGGGCAGAATGCCTAAAGCAGTTATGGAAGGATCAGTGGAAGGGAGAAGACCAGTGGGGAGGCCGAGGATGAGATAGAAAGATAATGTGTTTAGAGATCTAAGAGAATTGGGAGTGGAGGATCCTGAGAATAACTGGAGGGATGTAGCTCTCAACAAGGGAACAAGGCGAGGTCTGGTGCAAGCGGCCATGGGCCACCAAGAGGCCCAAGAGCCACTGGAGTAAAGAGTAGAGTAGTCTCTTAACTTGGTGAAACTTCAATGGGATGGCACCTTTCAGTAAGGTGGCACTGTGGCTGAGTGTGCAGTTCAAAGTCACACTGATGGAGTGGTCCTTCGTTAGTAAAACCTTACAGATGAACACACTACTGTGGGCATTCTCTGTTTCAGTTCACAAGTACTAAAGGAAATGGCACTCCACCCAAAGCAGAGCACAAGCAATGAGTAAGAGAAAAAGAAAAGGCAGGACACTTCAGGTAGGTTACTCATTGACAGTGCACCAGATTAGTGGCACTGTGAAAGGGGAATCCTTTTTGTTGGCACTTGTGGACGACTAGTTCCTAAGGTCCAGTGATGCTCCTTCCTTTCATGTGGAGGGAGGAAGACTTGGGGTACACTTCAATGTGCAATTTATTGTTTATGGTATACGTAAGTCTTGGAAGTACCCACTCGTGCTAGACAGTTTCCAACTGTGGTTAATTGTAACTTGTTCCAATCTTCTGTGATGCAGAGTTTTTTTTTTTTTATTTTATGTTAGTCCGTTCTTTTCTTTTAAGAAACAGTGCTTAACAGAAAAGTTTGAGAAAATTAGATAAGTAACTGTGACACAAGTGCGTATACAAATTAACAACAATACGCGTGGGATGGGTGAAAAAAGCAAGATATGCTGATGAAATGCAGGGGCTATCCCAGGTATTGAATTTAATGTACAAATTTGAGTTGATTTATTTCCCTTGGCTTTGTAAAGTAATAGGTTATCTTTCAATAATATCTCACACAATTACAACTGAGAAATGGATGTAGTGTAAGGAGGACTCATTACCTCTAACAAAATTAAATAAACTCCACTCTCAGGGATTAAACGAAACATGTTTTCTAGTTCCTGTTGCTTTAATTAATTTGTAAAAGATTTTCAATTTACCATGCAAGATTTTACATTAGGTATGCACGTGAAAAGGAATGGGAATATGCTCATCGGTGTATGCGATGAATGACAGTGATTGGAAATGGTCGCTCAAGGTCGTACCTTTGTTTTGATGAGACAAGTCACATGGAGAATTCAAAATGGCTGCCAGAATCACGTGACTACCCTCAGCTGAAAACTAGTATAGGTCGTCTGTTGCTATCGTCTGCTCAAGTGATGTCACTCACACAAACATGAGAACAGATGCACACTTTTGTTACATTATGATACAAGCAAAGAAAAGCACAAATTTTTTTATGGCATGATGCATGCAGATGCATAGACTCAAATTACTTACTTAAAATATTAGTAATGAATTTACATTACTTATGAAATTGAAAACAAAATTTGATATGGTAGCGAGTGGGGGGGAAGCAGGCTGGCTGGCTGGCTCAAGTTATTTATCGAATAGCTTAGTTGCCAGATATCACTTGGAAACAAGGTGAATTTTCAAATACTTTCAAAATTCACTTCACAAGCAGGAAACAGTTGTAAACTGTTTATGAATAACACTGTCTATCACCTGCTAACTTGGCTAACGCCTACAATGTTACTTATAAGACACAGCCATTTCTAAAATGACTAACTACCAACTTTCTACCCCAGTGTGTATGCAAGACCAACACAGCACTCTCTACCCTGAAGAAATTCACAGTTGGTTATTTCACACCCATGAAATTAAGAAATTTGGAGCTCTAGCATGCTTCTGTTACATAATCACAAATCGTGCTTTTAAACACTGCTTATTCACTATTCATTCCTAACATAATTTTAATAGTATAAAACTGAGATTCACAACACCTTACCTCATTCCTGTACCCAGCTTGCTTTGGAGATTTTGTTAAAGGAAATCAAATGATTTAATTTCAGTTCCAATCAATTCCAAGTTCGTCACATCAAAGACCTAGTGTCTAGCAATGCTATTACCAACTAATTAGCCAAAGATCAGTGGCAAGGTCACCACTTTTATGTTTGTCCATGATTAATTATGTTAATTAATTAATTAATAGGATAAGCCTTGACTTGTACTCACCGTGGACATATGAATAGCTCAATGGTCACAAGTATTTTATGAATTACAATACACAGTAAATGTTTGATTAATAAGTGTGGCTAAAGGCACTGTGGAGAACCTTGAGAGGATGATTAGCTGTTGTCTAGCGCATTTCCTAATTAGTAAAACTGTATATGTCAGGTATTCTCAAGACGTGGGAACTTAACACAACTTTGTGAGTGCATTCACCGGAAATGTCCAGGTTCCGGCTAATTAGTTAGTAGGTGCGTTTCTTTTGAGCGGAGTCCCAGGATGTGAAGGGATTAGTTATCATGCAAATATCATTCGAAGACCAACACTGAACATTATTAAAAGTCTTTGGTGAAGACTCTGTGGTTCGAGACCTGTTGATTAAGACTGTGAACATTGCTGTTTGGAGGTAGGAACCATTTTAGATTCCCCAAACTGTAGATTGTTTCTTTCATTTATATATATCTCACTTGTGTCAAGCATTTATTACACTGTGTGTACTTTATAAGTAACATGGAAGGAATTCCCATATTTTTAGTTTTATGCATTTTGTTTAACAAGGGTTATATTTGACTTCTTCAGATGTTTCACTGAGGAAGAGGTGAAAATGTACTCATTGGGAATATACTAGACTTTGACTTATTTTGACCTATTGTGGGAAAATGATGTAGAGAGAATAGTTAGTTAGATATGATGGACTTTAATATGTCTGATCAGTTGGTGAACATTAGTATTCCATTTTATTTCATCTCTTGTTTCTTGCAATCCAGTTATGCTAGATTTTGTCAAATAAATTATTTTGAGTAAAGCTTGTTTTGCTGCAGACCTGAGAGAGAGAGAGAGAGAGAGAGAGAGAGAGAGAGAGAGAGAGAGAGAGAGAGAGAATGTGGGTGTGTAGGTACAGATGTGCATTACCAGTAGCCTTTTTGATGCAATCACTATCAAGCTACCAATAGATGGGACTTCTCGACTTTGTAGAAAAAGGTAAGCACTGAAATTTCCTCTCGACTGGGTAACAGATATATTTGTTAGCAGTGGGAACTACACTTAGGGGTTATAGTGTATAGGTATGCTCCAAAGAGACTTACCTTACAAGGAAATTGAGACTGTTAGGGTGTGCCTTGGTTGGAATCAGCAGTCGAGATGAGCCTCCTTGTTTATCGACTCAGCAGCGTGAGATCTCTTTGATGCGTTTGAAAGGTTGAAAAGTGTTATCTTTCAGATTAGCTATGCGTTTTGCTGCCTTTGTAATCAGATGGGGTTACATAAGTGTTACTATGGTTTTTTTTGTTAGTTACTTGTAGTGGGGGCCAGTTAAGGGAGAGTTCTGTTGCTTTGTGGTTACATCACAGAGATGTTGTTGAGCATATTTTCCATTAGTGAGAGATGATTTTGTGATGTCATTGAGAGCACTTGATGCTGCTATCCTGTTCTCTCTGTGAGCCTGTTTTCTTTGTGTGGGTGGACTGAAGTATTTTGAGTTATTGGGGAAATTTCTGCTTCATTGTTCACATTTGGCATTTAGAATTTTTTTCTTAATTGTTCGCATCTGTGGTTAGGGTTGCTTCATTGTTCACATTTTGCGTTTAGAATTTGATTAAATAGTTTTTATTTTATTTTTTCTCCTTTCTCTTTATACTTTTGGGGAGTTATATGAAGTTGAGATCAGGTTGAGTTCTTGGGTCTTGGAGGGTTATCCGTTCTGATACTATGGCTGAGGCTAACGAAGATAGGGATAAGGTGACAATGTTGCACAAATTTACATCCGTAAACGCAGGAGTTCGGCCTTTTCCTGAGCTGGTTGATGGCATTCTTCCAGTTCCCCTCGAAATTTTTATAGAGGGTGTGTCGAATTTTTTAGTCACCAAGAAAATAACAGATGGGGTAGAAGCTTTCAATGGAGAAAAAGGCTTCCTTAGTTTAGATAAAGGGGATATCGGACAGCATTGTCGGAGTCATCACTTTTTGAAGTGTAGGACCTGGGACAATCTTAAGGATTTTTTGAGAGCTTCATATGGAACAGCTGGTGTAGACAATGCAGTTCGAGATCTCAGATCTCTTTTCAAGGTCCATAAAGGCCATGATTCGCTGGTCACGTTTAGTGCCAGATGTTTTGATGCTGCAAGGGATTTTTCAAAGAAGTTAAGAAATTCTGGTTTGGTAAATGGAGACTATTACGATAGAGAATCTTGAGAAACTGTTGCAATGTGCATGGATCCTGAATGACGTTCCTCATGCTATCATAAATAGTTTTGACAAGGAGATAGAAAGGGGGTCGGATGAGAATTTACTGTTCTCTCAAATTCATAAGCACATGTCAAAATGCCCTACAATAGATAGCTCCTTTTTGGACAGGATGCTGAAATCTTCCGGGGCTATTCCAAAACATCATACACAGAGTAATTCTGATTCCACAATTATGAGGTTATGTGCCAAAACAGAGGATGATAAGACTCCTGTGAGTTCAGGATCTCAAGGGCGTTGTTATAATTGTAATAGTCAGGGCCATACTAAGAAATTTTGTAGGGTGAAATATTGTGGCACTTGCAAGTCTGCATATCACAGTTGGTGGTTTTGCCCGCTTCTTAAACAGAATGAGTCTAGAGGCATGTCTCAGAGTGCTAGTCTGGCAGGTAGGAGAACTGCTTGAGGGGTTTTTTCGGGAGCCTCTAGGGGCCGACAAAACTTTTGGAGGACTGAGGAGCAGAAGGGGAAGAGATAAAAGGGGTTGCTTCTTGTGATATAGGACTTATGGGTGAACCCTCAGAGCCGAAGCCAGGGTAAAAGGGTCTGTGTATGGGGTTGATGTGAATATCTTTATAGATACAGGCACCTCTATTAATTTGATGAATTATGAGTTGTTCTGATCGATGTTTCCCAATCGCTTTTTGAGGCCTGCTAAAAAGACAGTGCGTGATGTGCAAGCAAATAGGTTATGGCTTTTGGGCAACGCAGATGTGTATTTATCTCTTGGGGCAGAACTTTTATAGAACCATTTTTGGTTATACAAGGGGCTGCTTTGGGGAATACTTTGTTACTGGGTCATCCAGCATGTTGGAGACACAAAATCTCGGTTCATACAGAGGTATGTGGTATAACTGTCGGAGTACCTGGTGTTTTTGTACCTTACAAGGGAACGGATATAAGTAGAGTGGATGATGATAATGGATCGGGTGTCCATGAGGATTTGCGGGTGGATCCTGAACATGTTTCTGTGGGTAGGAAGTGTTATAAGGTGGTTTTGTCGGATGATGTGGTTCTTGGTTCTGGTATGGTTTCTACAGTTAAAGTTAAAGTGAAAGGAGTGTATAAACCCAGACAGGTGTGTGTGGATGAGTGTAGCAAACAGCTGAAGGGGGTAGTGTGTACGGTTTCTATAAGCAGTGTATCGAGTTCAGGGAATACTTGGGTGGAGTTGCTAAACTGTAAGGATTTAGTTCAGAACTATCAGAAGGGTACTTATGCGGTCGATTTTGTTGACTGGGTTAATGAAGATAATTCAGTTGCTATTGTTGGGACATGTGTGAATTTTCAGAAGCAGATGTACAGGCTAGGAGTCTGATTTTTAAGGATCATTTAGCCAATGCTGATTCTAAAGAATATATTGAGGGTTGAAGATGTTCTGGCTGAGTTTGTGGACATAGTCGTACTTAAAGGGGATAAGTTAAGGTTAACAAATGTGTTAGAACACAGGGCTCATTTAGAGGATAAGACTATTTTTGTCCCTTCATATAGGATTCCTTTCAAGATTAGAGAACAGGTAGAGCAAGAGGTTGATAAGTGGGAGGAGGAAGGCACTGTTAGGCCCAGTTTCTTGCCTTTTAATTTTCCGTTGTTAGCAGTGCATAAGAAGGATGGTTCAGTCCAGTTTTGTGTGGACTTTAGAAAGATGAACAAGAAAATCATACCTGATCGTTACCCTGTGGCATGTTTGCCAGATTTATTTGTTGAGACTGAGGACAAGAATACTTATTCTTCAACTGATCTGATGCAAGGGTACTTGCAAGTACCACTTAGCGAGGAGAGTCACAAGTGTACGGCTTTTTCTTTGCCGAAGGGACATTATGAATTCACTCAGATACCATTTGCTTTATCAGGTAGTCCTGCGACATTTACTAGGCTAATGAATACAGTTTTGCATGGCTTCTTAGGGAAATCCATTTATATATAAATGGATGACATCTTAGTTGCCACTGATTCTGTAGAGGAACATTTAGAGGTTCTTAGGGAAGTTTTTAGGAGGCTTAGGTTTGAAGATAAAATTAGTTAAGTGTAATTTTCTGAAGAAGCAGATAGTATGTTTGGGTCATGTCATTTCTTAAGAGAGTGCTAGAGAGAATGAGGATAAAGTTAGGGCAATTGTAGATTTTCCTACTCCCAAGAATAAGAAACAGATTCGGTCTTTCTTGGGCATGGCTGGATTTTTTCATAGGTTTGTGAAGGGTTTTTCTACTTTAGTGTCTCCTTTGACAGATATCCTGAGGGATGATGTGCAGCTTGTATGGGGTGATGGACAGCAGTCAGCCTTTCAGGATATTAAGGATGCTTTAGTTAATCCCCCAGTGTTGAATTTTCCTGATTTTGAACGACCTTTCACTTTGGTGACAGATGCCAGTCATGATGGTATAGGGACCTACCCTATGCAGAAGTTCGATGGAAGACTCCATCCGATTGCATTTTACGGTAGGAAGTTTAAGACCCGGGGTGGTAATGAATGGCTTTGGTCGGTAGTGGACAAAGAGGACTTTGCCGTAGTGTCTAGTTTGGTTCATTTTAAGATGTTATTGATGGGCAATCAAGTAGAGGTTCTTACAGATCATAAACCATTGTTGGATCTTTTCAATAAACCTGATCTTTCCCCTAAAAGAGCTAGATGGTATTTAACAATCAGGGATTTTGATGCCAAACTTAGGTATATAGAGGTAGACATAATGTTGTAGTGGATCCCCTTAGTAGAAGTTTTTCTGATTCAGATGGTTGTCATGTATGTTATGCATCTGGAGATAGCATAGATTGGGATATTAGCTTAGTAGATTCTAAATAGGATGAAGATGAGATTTTGGCAGACACAAGAGCGTTTCTTATAGGGGAATTAGTTAGGAAGGGTTATAAGTTGCCTTTTGCAGGTCTTGAATTAGAGGTTAATTTGTCAATTAGGAAGATTAGACACAGACTGAGAAATAGTGAGGATAAGGGTGATACGAAGATAATAGTTGTCCCTAGAAGTTTAGTGCCTACAGTTCTGGATATTGTTCATTTTAGGTCTGGCAGTCTGCATTTGGGTATTGAGAAGACATATCAGAATATACAGGGACAATTCTTTTGGAAGAATATGCTCACGTCAGTGGAAGGCTTTGTGAGAGGCTGTTCAGTTTGTAATGAGTGTAAGCCATCGAGGGTTATTTGGTGTAAATTGGGTTCCTTTCCTATTCCTGTAGACTGTTTTCTAGGGTCCATAAGGATCTGTTATCCAATTTCTGTGAATCTAGTTATGGTCACAGGCACTTGTTGGTGGTTGTAAACGAATTAACTAATTTTGTAGAGATTTTCCCTTTGAAGCATAAAACAGCAGAGATGGTGGCAGTCGCATTCTTTAATGGATATATTTGTCGTTATGGAGTTCCTGAGGTGCTGATTACAGATAATGGGAGAGAATTTGTGAACAAGACGTTAAAGTGTCTTGTGGATGTAATGGGCATTCGGAAAGTCACTATTATTCCCTATAAACCAAAAGCTAATTGGCTATGTGAACAGGTAAACAGGAAGGTAATTAAGGCTCTCAGAATTACTGTAGGGGGCAATGATGTAAATTGAGATTGATGTATTCCACAGGTTCAGCATAGCATCAATTCTATGGTTAGTGATACCATTGGAATGTCTCTCAATGAAGAGCTATTTGGCTACCCAGTGTGGGGCACATTCGATTTATTACCTATTCCAACGGGTGATGATACAGTTAAATTGCTGGTCTCTACTGCTAAAGAGAGATATGCGCATCTTGCTCAGAATCTTAAAGTGAAAACTCAGGATACAGTTGACAGGAGCAATGCAAAGCCAGATAGAGTTAAAGTTTCTGTGGGAGATAGGGTTTTTGTGCAAATAAATGTTGGGAATCAGTTGAATTATAAACTAGGTCCTAAATTTGATGGTCCTTTTCGGGTTACAGAAGTAAAGAAGGGGAATAGATTTGTTGTTCAGGATGAAAATAAGGGAGTGTTTCGGTTGACACATATCTTTAAATTAATAAGACAGGTTAATGGGAATCTTGTGGGCTAATTCCTGTGATGTACTGTTGTTTCTGATCATTTTTTTTTTCTCTTTTGTTTTTTTAATGGGTTGTTAAAGGCGTGTGATTTGTAGTTTTTTAACTGAGGAGGACGTCTGTCCATAGAGTTATACAAATCTTTAATTGTCCGAGTTCAGTTTTTTTCTGTTGTTTTTTCCTTTTCTGCATAAATGCAGCAGTTCTGAGTTGTTATTTTTTTGTTGTGTGTTGAAATAATGTCTGAGAGAGGAAAACTTCATTAAATTAGGTGCAATATACTGTAGAGTTTTATAGATATATGGGTTTTTCTTTTTTGTTGGTTTGTTGTTTCTTGTTTCGGGATCTGGTAACTTATAAGTTTCTTTTTTTTTTTTTTTTTTTAGATGCTGAAGTTTCGTCTGCTCATGACTTTAGGAGTCGTGGCATGGGCTAATTCCGTAATGAGATTAGGGCCAGGTGTTACTATAGAAGAAGACAATGATGTGTGGTTGTCATCTGATGCAGTAACTTTGAGTTTAGAGTTTGGGGATATAGGTTCAGCAAGGAATGAGCTTGAAGCATCCCAGAATAAAGTTCAGTTGCTTAGGAATTTATTGGGTGACATGAATACAGGACGAAATCTGTCTGATCCGTTGCGGGGGTTGGTTAACTGAACTTAATGCTACAGCTGTCAGGGCCCAGGATAGGATTAAGAACACTTTAACATGGCTTCCAAATTTAGGTTCTTCGACTTCTCAGGTTTCTCCTGAAAGGAGTAATTGGACCTGTTATGGCCATAGGAACGATTGCTATTATGTCAATTGCTAACTTGGTGAAATTAGCTAGCCAAGGTAAAGCTTTGATGACTTTACAAGATAGTAAAGAGAAATTACAAGAGGGTTTTGAGACATTAAGGAAGTCTTTAAATGGGTTATTGGTCACAGATGATAGGATGGGGGGAAACTTAGATGTTATGCTAGTTTTGTCTTCTTTCAAACTACCTTGTTGAATATTGGGAAAGAAGCAGAATCCGTATTATCAGAAATTCAAAAACAGGTTAAGGCAGTGGTTGCCACTTCTAAGGGACGAATTTTTTTAGATATTTTACCTCTCAGGTCTTTAGAATCGACTTTACTGAATACAGCATATCTGTATGGTTCACAGGTAATTTTTACTGGGGAGAATTTGTATTGCTATTATGTTATTTTAAAAATGAATGTGTCTGATAGGGGGTTGCTTGTGTAAATTCCAGTTAGTAACTTGAAATTGTTTCATAGTTATATCATACGTCCTTTCCCTGGTGGTTTTAATGGTTCAGTAATAGTATGGGATAGTGAGGAGACTATGTACCTTTGGTGGACCAGTTTCAATCCTCGGCTGTTAACTAAAAGTCAGGATGTGTTTTAGTTCACGACAGAAATATTTGTGACAGTAGTATATTTAACCTCATAAATGTTGACTGGTTAGGATGTGAGAAGATGTTAGCACATAACCAGACTCCTTCTGACTGTGACTTTCGAATGTTCCAACATGAGTATAAGGTGGCCTCTATAAAGACTCTCAACGCAGTGTTCTGCAAGCGATGCAAGGTGCCATAATTCATCGGATACAATTCTTCTACAAGGATCCCGCCTCTTCGATGCGGCATGTAGGCTGGTCATGCCAAAGTTTCAAGTCCTTGGTAAGAGTGTCTTCAACTCTATTACTTGTATCTTCATGCGGCATCTTCATGGGGAACATTAAGTTGTTCCAGTGCCACCTTTTAGGGGAGTGATTGCCACAATTCCACCACTTCCTCCAGTACCAGAAGACAAACCTTTCCCTGTGCCAAATCAGTACCTCCTCATCGCTACTTTATCAGTGGTGGGGTATTTGTCATGTATGAAAACATTGTGTGAGTCCATTTAGTGCACAAATCTAGAAATGAATAATTGCTATTTCCCCTAGTGCTGGGGGCAGCACTTCTTTGAGTGGCCGAGCATCTGAAAAGCTCATAGGTCACAAGTATTTTATGATTTACAATACACAGTAACTGTTTGATTAATAAGTGTGGCTAAAGGCACTGTGGAGAACCTTGAGAGGATGATTAGCTGTTGTCCGGCGCATTTCCTAATTAGTAAAACTGTATATGTCAAGTATTCTCAAGACATGGGAACTTCCCTGCCTTGCAACACAACTTTGTGGGTGCGTTCGCCAGAAATGTCCAGATTCTGGTTAATTAGTTAGTAGGTGCGTTTCTTTTGGGTGGAGTCCCAGGATGTAAAGGCATTAGTTATCTATCACACAAATGATCATTCGAAGACCAACACTGAACATTGTTAAAAGTCTTCAGTGAAGACTATGTGGTTAGAGACCTGTTGATTAAGCATTTGGAGTTAGGAACCATTTTAGATTCCCCAAACTGTAGATTGTTTCTTTCATTTATATATGTCTCACTTGTGTCAAGCATTTGTCACATTGTGTGTGCTTTATAAGTAACATGGAAGGAATTCCCATATCTTTATTTTTATGCATTTTGTTTAACAAGGGTTTTATTTGACTTCTTCAGATATTTTGCTGAGGAAGAGGTGAAAATGTACTCATTGGGAATATACTGGACTTTGACTTATTTTGACCTATTGTGGGAAAACAATGTAGAGAGAATAATTAGTTGAATATGATGGACTTTAATATATCTGATCAGTTGGTGAACATTTCATTTTATTTCACCTCTTGTTTCTTGCAATCCAGTTATGTTAGATTTTGTCAAATAAACTATTTTGAGTAAAGCTTGTTTTGCTGTAGACCTGAGAGAGAGAGAGAGAGAGAGAGAGAGAGAGAGAGAGAGAGAGAGAGAGAGAGAGAGAGAGAGAGAAAGAGGGTGTGTAGGTACAGATGTACATTATCAGTAGCCTTTTTGATGCAGTCACTATCAAGCTACCAATAGATGGGGCTTCTCGACTTTGTAGAAAAAGGCAAGCAATGAAATTTCCTCTCGACTGGGTAACACGAACGTAAATACCAATTCATACATGAAATGTACAAAATTACATATAATAATAATGGTAGGTCGCCAAATGAAACTGATCAGTAGAAAAATATTACTTTATTGACACAACATAAGCAATTTAATCAAAGAATATTGATTTAGCTCTCAATAAAGAAAGTTACAGGTAGAATTAACAGCACCTCAAATACTGATTCTGTTTACCAGAAATACAGTACATTGCTGCCACAATCGATAACACAGCAGAATCTGGGTCCCCTCTAAGGACTCCTTTGCAATTACTAATTTCATGGAATGTTGCACATTGAATAGCCTACTGCAATAAGGCAGAAATTCTTCCAAGCAAGATGGATGTCAGGAATGCGAGGTTGAAACAGATGACACGTCTCTGGAAATAGATTTCCCAGATAAGAGTTTGTACATAAAAGATTCTCTCACTTGCAATAATCACTCACAACGGAGGGCTGATGCACTCTGTGTAAATGAGCAAGGGATTAATTCATTATTAAATTTAATTCACATGGGGAATACACATACTAGTCATTCACAAGTATTTTATTTTTGGGAGATGAAATCTTGAAAGGAAATGAGAGATTCAGTGAGAGAAACAGAAACTGGCACTTAATTGTCAAATTTCAGACTTACCGGGCAATCCAGTATTGCAGTGTGCAAGACTACAATTGAACTGTTCTCCAGCAGTCAGTTGGTTCTTGTGCCTCTATGGGTCTTTAGGGCCCAGAGGGAGCAAGGGATTAAGGAAGGAGTGCTTGACAGTCCTGAAAGATACAATTAAGACCAGCAGAAAGGAGATCACAGGAATATACTGTAGTTCTTGGGACAACGGTATCTAAAGTAACTTCCAGTAAGTCTATTACCCCCGCAACTAATCTGATTCCCCTACCTGTGTTGACCCTTCCAAAAGCCCATCCCAGAACTCTCCTCTGGTAGGGTAGTCTGTAGCCCCATCCCTGGGTCCTAGTCTAACTATCTTATCCACATGAATTCCCTCCTTATGGATTCTTGCAAAAGAGGTGGTGGCTTAATATTTATGACTATATATATATATATATATATATATATATATATATATATATATATATATATATATATATATATATATATATATATATATATATATATATATATATATATATATATATATATATATATATATATATATAATATATATATATATATATATAAATAGATATAGAAAGATAGATAGATAGATATGCATGCATGCATAGCCAAGCATACATTACTTAAAAACGAAGTCACTTATAAGTAAAAAAAAAAATTGCTGGACAATACACACGAATATGTCTATTCTCAGGATTAACTATAACATCGAGGTTAATCCTGAGAGTGTTCCTTTTATGGATTAGGATTAAATACCTCCTTTGGCAAGATGGGAAACATGCCAACGCTGCTAATTATAGGAAAGTCTCAACCTTTCAGAGGTAGACTATCGTCATGTTTTGTGGAGGTCGGTAGAAAATTATGTTAGCTTTATATACTAATAATATTCTAAATTTCAGCTCAGGGCCATATGCATGGAAAATACAAAGTAGAGACAATACAATATACACAGTCTAGATAAACGAGATAAAATTGTAAAAATGATAATCGGCAATATCCATACAATTGCTGAATAACCTATTATATTAATTGCCTTGGCTGCCTTTCTGTGTGTGTGTCCCTACCCTCCCCCGTCTATTAAATTAATTTCCTTGGCTGCCGTTCTGTGTGGACTGTGCATGTGTGTGTGCCCTGCCCCTCCCCTTCCACTCCCCATCCCCTTCCCCTCCCTCCCCTTTCCTTCCCCTTCCCTCTTGCTCCTCCCCTTCCTCCCCTCCCCTCCTTCCCCTTCCCTCCCCCTCCACATGCCCTCCCCTTATCATACCTGGTATGGTAAGGATATGGGTATTGGTATGGGTATAGGTATGGGTATGGTACAGATACGGGTATTGGTATGAGTATGGGTATGGTAGAGATATGGGTATGGGTATGGGAATGGTATGGATATGGATATGGGTATGGGTTTGGATATGATAGAAATATGGGTATGGTATGGATATGGGAATATCGCTCACATTTGCTGGTAATAATAATAATAATAATAATAATAATAATAATAATAATAATAATAATAATAATAATAATAAACCAACAACAACAATAATAATCATCATCATCATCATCATCATCATCATAGATTCTGCAGATGACACTTAACCCGTCCATTGCTCGGGACTGATCTCCTCAGTCATCATTCTTTTGGTTCTAGTTCTAGTTAGGCAGCTCGTAAGAGATAACGCATTTCCATCGTCATTTTAAGCAGTTTTTGTCTATACGCCAGGGTTGGAGTATTTGCAATTGTAATTTAATTGAAATATAATTAATCATAGAATTTTGTGTAATTGTAATTGTAATTGAAAATGAAATTATTGCAAGTAATTGTAATTTAATTAATTATAAGATGATGTAATTTGTGATTTAATTGTTATTATAAAATTGAAGGGCTCCATTAGGAGTGACAGGGTGCTTTAAATTTGCTTATAAGATTTAAATTTGTTGGCGCTCCGCCACTAATGCTAATGAATGCTGTTTTAATATGACCTCTGCTCTTCTATCACTTACACTTCTGGAAGTAATTATGTAAACCTATTAGCTCGATTTGCTCCCCTCAATGTACTGTTTCCTGTGCCAAAGATTAGCGTTTACTCTTGCACCCAAACCCCTTGTAATTGTAACTGTAATTTAATTTGTTAAGTAATTGTAATTGTAATGTAATTGCTATTTCCAAATGTAATTCTAATTGTAATTGTAATTTACATTTTTTTAAAGTAATTGTAATTGTAACTGTAATTTATTTCTTTAAGTGTAATTACTCCAACCCTGCTATATTCTAGCGACAAAAGGCAACATTTTCATTTCCAACTAAGAGGATAATCTCAGGACAAGGGCGGCTGACTAGCCCTTCCGTAACCATCGAAGCTGCATGGAGGGAGGGGGATTATCTCGATGATGAAGTTGTAATGACTGGGGATTGAGCGACATACTGGCTGGGTGCTAACTGGTTTATTGGTTGTTCCTTACTGAGATAAATGTACAGAATCTTCGATGTTATTGACGTGTGCGAGCGGTAATGTAGCGTCTACACACAGACAGGTGAAACAGAGATAAAAGGTTCAGACATCTGTGCTTGTCGGCAGACAAACAGATGGCGATATCAAGAGACATGATTAACATACAGTGATGAAACATATATCAATGGAAAGGCCAGGAAATTCTACATATGGCCAATTGCATGAGATTCAAGACAGATTAATGAATACAATGCAGTAGCATAATATATGTGAAATGGCGAGACGTTTGGCGTCTTCACAAACAGAAACATACACAGTTTGATACAGAAGATTCGTTGGAACATTATGAGTACATGATTAGAATGGTTGCATGGCAATGCAAGTAGTGGTGATTGTACATACATCAAGACAACAATGGCTAGGGAGAAACAGACGGAAATATTGTATGGTTGAAATTGCGTTCCTGTAGAGAAAGAAAACGAGACGCTTGCTTTGTCCTGTCCGCTTCGATGATGACGATTGACGAACACACACGTGTTTGGAAGAGGCAGCGTCGGGGCTCTTGCAAGTACTCTTGCCCAAGATGTGTGTAATGTCTGATTGTTTGGAAGAGACGGCGTCGGGGCAACGGGCTCTTACAATATTCCCCCCCAAAGCGAGGCATCAATGCGGAAATTGTCTTGCCAACAATTGTAGTTGGCTCGAAGGGCTTGGGCTAGCGGTGGGTAGGAGGCTGAAGGGCGGCACCGGCCAGCAGGAGCTTGAGGAGGACGGGAGCGGGTTGAAGGGTGATGTCGGACGGTTCTTCGGTGGCCAGCTCGAGGGCTGAAAGATGACAGCGGCTGATCCTTGGTAGCCAGCTCGAGAGGGGCGGCAGCAGGCTGAAGGATGACGTGGCTGGTCCTTCATTGGTCAGCTCGTCCAGTACGAGTGCGGGGGCGGCTTCAGGTTTCCTGGAGGAGGCGTCCAGGGCTCCGGTGGTGGGGTGGGTCATCTCGGAGGGTTGGACTTCTACTGAGAACTCAGGAACGGCAGGAAGCAGCGAGGCGGCGAAAGGTCTGTCGGTGCGTGGGTCATCATCTTAGGTCGGCCTGGTCCTTCGGGTCACCCGGGGTCACCAGTGTAAGGACTGGGGTATGAGCAACCATACTGGCTGGGTGCTAACTGGTTTATTGGTTGTTCCTTACTGAGATAAATGTACAGAATCTTCGATGTTATTGACGTGTGCGAAGCGGTAATGTAGCGTCTACACACAGACAGGTGAAACAGAGATAAAGGTTCAGACATCTGTGCTTGTCGGCAGACAAACAGATGGCGATATCAAGAGACATGATTAACATACAGTGATGAAACATATATCAATGGAAAGGCCAGGAAATTCTACATATGGCCAATTGCATGAGATTCAAGACAGATTAATGAATACAATGCAGTAGCATAATATATGTGAAATGGCGAGACGTTTGGTGTCTTCACAAACAGAAACATACACACAGTTTGATACAGAAGATTCGTTGGAACATTATGAGTACATGATTAGAATGCTTGCATGGCAATGCAAGTAGTGGTGATTGTACATACATCAAGACAACAATGGCTAGGGAGAAACAGATGGAAATATTGTATGGTTGAAATCGCATTCCTGTAGAGAAAGAAAACGAGACACTTGCTTTGACACAGAATTGCTGTTTGGAGAACCAGCAATATAAAATTCCAGTTAAATATAGAGGTGTGCCTCTTTCATGCAGTTTCAGGAAGAGCTTCAGGTAGTTTACTCTGCCAAATGCTTTTCTCGCATCTGCAAAGCATAGGAAACAGGAGAGGCTGATGATAGGTAATAGTCCAGCAATTATTTCAGGATGTATGTGCAGGTGTTGGTTGAGTGGTTTGCTGTAAACCCAAACTGGTTGTCAGTAGTGTGTAGAAAGGGGAGAAGTCTCGCTAGAAGAACTGACTCAAGTATCTTTGACAATGCATGCGCTGAATAGGGCACCTAGCAAAATGTAAATTATTGGGTAGCAGAATTTGAAAGCTTCTGCAGGAAGACCATCAAGTATGAAAATCGTATGAAACACAATCAGAACAATATATGTAACACTGCGAAATCATTCGTCTTTTTCTCATATGAGACAGAATCTTAACTATTATCCCGACCTGTCAATGTGTAACGCAAAACAAAGTGCTCGCTTATCTTAAATGATGACAACCGAAGTAAAACAAGCCTTCGCTAACACACACATGTTGCTGATATACTATGTTACTATTAAAAATGAATTATTGATTCTAAATTATGCTGTTAAGTTATCTAAATCATTAACTCTTTTGAGATCTGACACTACACTACATATGATGTTTCAACAATTATTATTACACGTAACACATGATAAATAGAGGAGTAAATATCTCAAAATCATTTGATTTTATACATATTACAAGGCAATATCATGAAAATATATATATATATTTTTTGATGCATGCAGAAGAACATAACGCTTAGAATTTTATTTTTACTGATGGTTCCAAAGTCCAGCACTGGCAATGGATTTAGATTTTACTATAGTGAATGTATCATAGTATTAATAGCACTTTGTCTTGTAGTAACCTTGAAAACAGCAGTTAATTGTGAAGGTAACTTCCCCATTTTCTGATATTCAAAACCTATTTTGCTGGCATCTGGAGTTTTTAACTCAAACAACCCACTGGTTTTTAAAATTTTGACAGTGGCCTCATATTAGTGACAGCAAGGAAATGCAAATAAGATTTTGTGTTCCCCCACCATGGCAATAATATGTCAGATCTCCAGAGCAAGTTACGGCTGAACTACTTGTAAAAGTATTCTCGATTTGCATGCTTTATCTTACAGATATTTGCTTAGGAACCTTTTTGTTCACATTCCCTGCCCTCCTATACATAATCAAATATTCCACTAATTTTTTTATAAATTACACTTTTTACATCGCTCTCTTTGACTGCTTTATGCACCATTTTGTATACTGTGACATGATCACTGCTTTTTGCCCTGCAACTGGACTTAAAACCAGCTCTTTTCTGCCTTTACTGAACCTCTAATTTCATCATCATTCCTTCTTGCCAAAAAATTATATTGACGCATTCTCCCGGGTATATGTATATATATATATATATATATATATATATATATATATATATATATATATATATATATATATATATATATATATATATATATATATATATATATATATATATATATATATATATAACCTTCAATTCCCGATGATGTTGAATATTACATTTATGGTTATTCTATAAGGATGTCACTGTTCTGCTACCCATATTTGGTTGGTGCGTTGAGCTAAAGCGAGCTTCATTACTGAATGGAGAAGTGTTTGGCTAACGTTGCATACCACCCAGATGAATATGAGCACCAACGTCTGCCGGCGTTAAGAAATAGTGTGTGGGAAAGTAGAAGTATAATCATGACTAAAGACTTGACATCAGATCAAAAGTCTGTTCACTTCGGAGGCCATTCCTTCCAAGAGTGGAAAAAGTGAATGAAACAAATTATATATATATACTGTATATATATATATATATATATATATATATATATATATATATATATATATATATATATATATATATGTGTGTGTGTGTGTGTGTGTGTGTGTGTGTGTGTGAGTGTGTATGTATATATTGTGAATACATACATATATATATATATATATATATATATATATATATATATATATATATATATATATATAATGTGTGTGTTTATATTTCCAACATGTATTACTGCTTTTATTTTTTCAAAATTGGCTAAACCGTGTTCATTAGTTTGCTATTTATCAGACGATTAGTTGTTAAAAAGGAATATGTTTCGGACCGTAGCATTAAAAAAATAAGAATAGCTGGGACTTGTTTGTGGTAATCCTCGATGTATAAGAATAGGCTACCTGAGACAGATTCATTTTGATAGCCAAACTCATTCATGGAGAGAGAGAGAGAGAGAGAGAGAGAGAGAGAGAGAGAGAGAGAGAGAGAGAGAGAGAGAGAGAGAGAGAGAGAGCAAGTTTATTGTAGCCAGTATATGTAATGATATTGAGAAAAATGATTTTGTGCTGCATACTTTGTTGCATATTTTGCTAAAATGCTTGACCGTAATGAACGCGAATTGCATGGTTCTCTTTAAATAACAAAAACGGAATGGATCAGTGCTATTACACAAGTAACATTTTTCCTAAATCAACATTATTTTAAAGTTATGAGTCAACAGTGACTGCATTGGGACTATGGCACAAAAGACAAATAATAATAATAATAATAATAATAATAATAATAATAATAATAATAATAATAATAATAATAATAATAATAATAATAAAGTTGGTGATGATGATAAACGAGAGTCCGACACGAAGGCATTCTGATATTGGAGAAAGATCAGGAAAGGTGATCGAGCCCGAGTGTGCGTATAGTTCTTTCTGTCTGACGTTTCAAACGACTATTTATAAAGCGTTGTCGTTAACCTGCTGTGTCCTTTGTGTGTGTGTGTGTGTGTGTGTGTGTGTGTGTGTGTGTGTGTGTGCAGTTTTTCAATACAGTGTATTTTCCTCGCCCTTTCCTCTTTCTTGAAAGACCTGCGCTTTCCAATAACTGTAGCTTGTGGTGCTGTTCAAGGAAAGTTTTGTTACTGCTCTCTTTTCCTGCACTGGAGTGTATCCCTACAGTACGTGTTTAACAGTTGACAGGTTTACTATGAGATTCAACTGTCATTCTTAATAGGTGAGAATCGATTCGTTGTGAAATAGCCTTGTGTTGGCTTGTTACCCAGATCAAAGGCAACGGCTGCATTTCCTCCTATTGCAAAATGAGCATGTATAAGTCTTCATTAGCACCGCTTAGTCATCTAACATGTCTTCAAAGGGCAACGTGAGTTGGCAGTTTAGTTGCCGAGACCTACAAAGAACTCGTTGGCTCTTGGCCGTCGCCCTCGAATTCTCAGCGTATTTCCCGTGTCCAAGTTCAGTTGAGTCACCCTTTCGGTTTAATTTTGACACTCATCATTTTCCATGCGTAACTAGAGCATCATATTTGGCCTTGTAAGTATGTATTGCTTCTTCTTGTGTCTCGCTTCTTATTCTCGGCGTTTATAATTGCTGTTAGGATTATATCCATCGGTGCTGTTGTTGCTCTTCAGAGAATAGGTGTGTATTCCTTAAGTTGGCGAATTTCTTCTTCTTGAGATTTTGTCATTTTTAATTCCCGATAACTTTCAGTTTAATTCCTAACAAGTATTCATTCTACTTGATTCGAGCAATTAAGTAGCAGGTGGTAATTCAATTGTTACATCTATTCATCTTACCTAAGACTTATGTGAGAAAGTCGCCCTATGTAACGGATTGATAAATTTTCATCAGGTAACCTATGCTTAAATTACCAATTTGGTCACTTAAGATTTGGTGTACATGTCAACCATCTTTCTTAAAACTATACTTTTTACATATTTCTTTTGACAGTAAGGTATCAAGTTTATAAATTCCTAGACTCATATTCATTGTCTTACAAAAGCTTTCTGTTATAAAAACAAGACTCAATTTTGTTTTCTTCCAGTGGATTATTAGAATAAACTTTCTTTTTTGTCCCCTGCCTGATTGATAATAAGATTGTTTTCAATGACACATGAAAATTGCCCTGTTCACTTATACATATCTTACAAGGCACTGGAAAAGAGAATAGAACAGCATAAAAAAAATGTAAGACTTATGATGACGTTTTTATTGATCAAATGGTGCTGGGGGAATCACAGAATGATACATTAATAATCTATTAAATTATGCACTGATAATACACCCCCAATTTTTCTTTTTTATTTGGCCTTCTGAGGTAATCTGCACCAGTGTTGAGCTTCCCTAGAATGCTCCTCATTCGAAACTTGTAGCTCTGGAGTGCTATGGCCCATCCCATTATCCCATGATTTCCAATTTTGCAACACTGAATGTATCCAAGTTGCCTGTGGTCTGTCTGTATCACAAAATCCACCTCATGCAAGTACAGATGGAATTTCTTTACTGCAAATGTTATTAACAGGCATTCCTTTTCTTGTGGTGCCTAACTGCATAAACAATTGGGAATAAGCCATCTACAAACTCTTACAGTAATATGCCTTCTAGTCCTTCTTTTGATGCATCTGTCTTCACAATGGAAGTTTGGTACTCAGGGTATTGGTGCATTTCCCAAAGCCAGCTTCTGTCGATTGAGTGCCTATTGTAGTAGCCTGTCAAACTTAGGAATGATCTCACTTGCATCTTGGTCCTTGGTGTTGCCGTGTCCTGGATCTTTATTATTTTTACTTCATCCATGACAATCCTATTACACCTGACCTTATGTTACAGGAATTCTACTGTTTCCACCGTGTCCGGTGTAACACTTGGAAGGTCAAATAGTCAGTCCTGCATCCCTCACTCTCTGGAATAGGTCATTAGTCCTTCTGTACATTCTCCCAGCAACACTGTCTGAGTTAATACTTTGTCTACAAAATAATGACTGTTCTTGTCTCCAGCTAGCGTCATCCATTCATCCTCATCACCCTCTTGAACTGGTAACTTCCAGTTGTAAAGTCTTCTCCTCTGACATTTCTACGAATATCCCTTGCTCAAGTCCACCTTAGGTTTGTTGTCAAACTTGGGCATGGTGTTAAGTTGAAGGTAATCCATGCAGAACCTGTTTGAGCCAGCCTTCTTTCCCACTATCACTACTGGCGAACATTATGCAGATGACCTTACAATTATTTCTATCTTGAGCATATCCTCAACTTCTCTCTGGATCAGCTTTCCATAGTATAAGTCGAAGATGCATCTTTGTTTTAATTAGATGCTCTGTCATCACTTCGATGCAGTGTTCCTCTAGCAAAGTCCTACTTGGATTTCTGGTTAAGACATCTTGGTACTCCTACAGCAACTGCAACACCTGCTTCTTCTGCTATTTGCTTAAGTCACCACTAACACTGACATTTCAGTGTCAATCTTACTGGCTGAAGTGCTTTGATAACAGTCGCACTCAGGCATCTCCCTTCTTCAGTGGTAGCAGTCACTGCTTCATTCACTTCCCTATCAATTGTAGCTAGTCAGGATGTTCGCATGAAGAGGTTCAGTTCTATGCCAACAAAAAACTCATAACATGCAGTTAACCACTTCCCTGACTTTGCATGGCTTTCTCCACTACACCATCAGCTTGTTTACCTTCGTTGGTAATAACTTGAACACTTTCTTTCCCACCTTAAACTGACAGTAACTGGTCCCCTAATCATAGTGATGCTTCTGGCGTCCTTGTGTCACATATAAACTCTCTTTGGCTAGTCCACAGGTCTCTCCCAGGCATTTCCTCAGCTCCAACTAGTACTGGTAGGTGTTGAGTACTTCATCCTCTCAGTGTCTGGTCTATAATTCCTTGAGAACTGCGTTGGTCCTCTCACAGTCTTTTCTTACAGTAGAAATCCTTCACTTGATCATGGTAACCCTCAACATGCAAACAGGATAGGTGGTAGATGCCAGCCCCAATACTTTTGTCTCTCCAGGCTCATCTTCTTTCAGCACACCATTGATCTTTTCACACAATCCTTTGCATCCAAGGTTAAACAGGTTACAAACAGCTGCTGGTGCTTACCCTCCCAGAAGTAAACTGGATACCTCAGTCACTGAGCATTTCTTTGGGGAAGCCTATCCTTCTGAAATCTACCACCATCTGACACTAGTGGTATAGATCCAGCTTCATCACTTGATCCCAATATATCTCCAGCACCAGGATTTGCTTGGCTAAGCTAGGATCCTTTTGTTCCACTCCTGTATGTAGAATGCTAGACATTATGCTGTGGTCTCTTGCTAGACTTGGGTTCTGGCCATAACTGCTATTGTCTGGGTACTATCCTTTTCCAAATCCATCCCTGCGTCACTTTACTCTGCTCATCCCTTTGGTCATCTGTACCCAAAACTTTCTCATTATCAATTAACCTTTTCTTTGCCTGCATAACTTTCAGTAACTAGTAAATTACGGTGACTCCTCTGCTCCTTGGACCTGTATGCTCCTCACACAAGTAGTAGCATAGCTCCATCTACCAGTTTCTTTCTACCATCTTCAATGTAGTCTTCCAACTGGGTTATGTCAGAACGGCTCTTCTTTTGATGTAAACCACTAAAATAGTTTACTTGAACTGAAAGCACTGTATCCTTCTTCCCATCTGTGTGAGATGATTAGGAACTTGAGACCTGCCTTGCCTTGTCTTACCTATCCTTCCATCGTCTCCACCATCCATGGGCAACTACTTATACTACCATCACCAGCTCTCAAAAATTCTGGCATACCTTCACATACTGTCACAGAATAGATATTATCATTATTATATTATTCAGAACATGAATATTGGCTTGAAATTCAAGCTTCCAAAGAATATGGTGTTCATTTGAAAGAAGTAACAGAAGGTAACAGGAAATGTGGAAAGAAGAGAATAACTATTTGAGAAAAAAAAAAAACTAACAAATAAATAAATAAATAGATAAACATGTAAGTAAATCATTAAAATACGGTATAAGGAGAATTTTCTTAGGGAAGTAATGTGCTGCACCTTCACTTGAACTTTTGAAGTTCCAATTGTACAACATCTTCAGGGAGATTATTCCACAGTCCAACGGTGAGGAATAAAGGTCCTCTGGAACTGAGAAGTTTGACAGCAAGGCACATTTACTGTATACAGGTGCAAATTTGGTTGATCTCGGCAGGAAAAGAGGGTCAGGGATCAATTGTGAATGTGAAAAATCTCTGTTACAATACAACTCATAAAAAATTGACAAATAAGAGACCATCCATCGATGGTCCAAGTCATAATTGCTAATGTTAGGAAACAGAAACCTACCACCACGAACCACTCTACCTAAAAGATGAATCTCTGGCAGAAGACATCCACACCGGAGAACAGTATTCTAGTAAAGGAAGGACAAATGACCTAAAACAGGTTGCATTAATTTTACCACTTTTATACACATATGAGGGTTAAGTACAATGCCTAACTTCCCTGCAGCATTTGCTGAAACTTTCATTAGATGTATCTCAAAAGTAAGATGTGAGTCAGAATTTACACCTAGAATAGTTACAACTTCAGACTCATTCAGCAGAAGGGGAGGATGGAGTGAAAAATATGTATGAGATCTGCTAATCAATAGTGTTTTTGTTTCACTGGAGTTCAGCCTCATACCCCACTGACTATGCCATTCAATAATCTGCTTCATGTCACAATTAAGATTAAGGGCAGCTTCATTTCTCATAAGTGAAGACTTTACTACACCCACAAGTGTTGCATCATTGGCATATTGAACAATCTTGTATATACTAAGAATAGAGAGGGCTAAAAAAACCTACCCTAGGGAACCCTGGACACAATAGGTCCTGGTTCACTAAAGATCCCATTAACAACAACTCACTGCTGCCCACATGTAAAGAAATCTTGAAGTAATCCTAAAACATATCAGTGCACTCCAAGATTCTTAAGTTCATAAATAAATGCCTTGTGATTTACTAAATCGAAAGAGGCACCAACATCTATTTGGCTCACTCAGACAACCTGGAAATACTGTACCTTGACCATACAGATTTTGTAAAGCTTCTGAGAAAACAAAATCAACATGCCTTTCAGCATAATTATATATTCTAAAATGTCACTAACATGTTACAAAACAAACTTATGGTTAAAAACTAAGCATCTCTATGAAATTGACATATTTAACTAATATTTCTGGCTTTATCATTCTGCAACATGGAAAAACTAAAATATGATGAACCACACAAAAATCTCCATCGTATAATTCACACTTTGACAGAAGGAAAAGGTTACGAAGGAAAAAGTAAAAGAAAGGCGTCCCTTTGTATAAGGGGAAAAGTGATATGGGTGATTGTATGATAGTCAGGTCATAATTTTATTTAGTGTACTTAAAGTTCATGGTAGTAAATTGTTTTAGAAAGTAAATAAATTTGCTGAAGGTTAGATGGGGGAAGAGTAACGTAGACTTAGAAAAGGAACTGGGTGTGTGGGTGAAGGGTTTGATAATTTAATGGAAAATTTGTATGTATTATATAAGGTCAAAAAGGTCATAACCTCTTACCACATCTGTTCTAAGGTCAATGATGTAATTAACTTATATTTCAAAAGAACTCCAGTAGCATTGGCCAGTGTGAACATTGGGCTAGTGCATTCTCTCTCTCTCTCTCTCTCTCTCTCTCTCTCTCTCTCTCTCTCTCTCTCATACAGCTTACTCGCTCAGCTCCTCTCTCTCTCTCTCTCTCTCGACATCCAAGTCACTAACTGAACTAAGGAAATTCAACAAAAGCATGTCTACAAAAATATAATTATTCAGTAGTCTCACATGGCAAATGGTTTGGAATCAAATAGAAATGAAATGGGAATATCTACACCCCAGAATTGGTAACCCAAAAAATAACCAAGTAAGAATAACATAGTGCTATCAATTGCCACCAAATGAGTCTCTACAACATACAAGTCAAAATAAGTCAAACACGACCGAAGTCACGATAAATCACATTCCCTCCATTTATTTGACCTCTATTCAATACATCTGAGGAAACAAAGGGAAAAACAAAACTTTAAAAATAGGCACAGAGGAAAAAATAAATGTAGGATATCTCCCACATTATTAACCCCCAAAAAATGCACATAATAAAACATGGCAAAATCAAAATTCAGGAAATCCAATAAAAATCAAAAAGACATAGCAAATAAAAATAAATGGGGAAAAACATATTCAAAGCATGGTAACAGTGCAAAGAACAGTACATGTTAAAAGTTATTAAAACCTGTTCAGATTTTTGAAAAACAAAGTCTCAGCTCACCTCACAGGCAGTACACAAAGTCTTCCAGCAGAGCAGATCTTATCACAATGAAATCAAGATCCAAATGTCTAGCCTGTACTCAAAATGGATAATTCACACTTCCTATGACACGCCCATGAGAGCGAACCCGTTAATGAACTCTCTACCGGGACTTGACAACTTCCAGTGTCATGGACAGAACATCAACCAAAGAACGATGCCCTTTGTCTCCATGGGAAGCAAGACTGACGACGGGACTTCGTCAGCACTGGCTCGTGAATACGTAGGCACTGTTTCACGTTTACCTTTGCCCAGAATATCTCAAAGAATGCTTAACTAGAAAAAAGATGAAATATATAACATTATTATTCCTAATACTTTTCATATGTACTATGAATAAATCTGGAGGGAAATCTTATGATAGATCCGATAGTGATGTGATGTATATGGTGCTGAGGATTAATAGCACAGAGAGCAATTTTGCTGGAGTGTGTAGAAATTGATTGGTCTGATGTAAGACAGCATTTTAAAAAAGTGTATTATGTCTTCCTGGCTGTTTAATATTTTATGATTGGATTAACAGAAATTATGGGAAGTACACGTAGATACAATGTTGTTGTGTGTTGATTACTGCTACCATATTGACTCAGAAGGGATAATTCGAATGAATTACTATCAGTAGGGTCATTGCTGGGTCAGGAAGTTGGGTAAAACTCAGTGCTAAGCAAGGCAGTAATTCTGCCGAGGTATAAGCCTTAGGTACAAAAGTACTTAGGTTCCAACTACTTTTATGACTTTTGTAGGTCAGCTGGTAGCAACTTTGCCTTTCAGTTGACCCTTAAACGCCTACTGGACGCATCATACGTCGACTAAAATTGTCTGTTGGGTGCCAATGGACGTATCGTGACGTCGACTACAAAAATTTCAACCTTCGGTCAACTTTTGACTCGACCGAAATGTCTAAAAAACGCAATTGTAAGCTAAAACTCTTACATTCTAGTAATATTCAATCATGTACCTTCATTTTGCAACAAATTGGAAGTCTTTAGCACAATATTTCGATTTATGGTGAATTTTTTGAAAAAAACATTTTCACGCCCGCCCTTGTAACTCAGCCGAAAATTTCAGAAATTCTTTCGTCATTTTGTCGTAATTTTTGCACTGTTCTATATTAGCCGTTACATAAATTTTTATATATGAAAATGTGTGCAATTTCATGTAAAATACAACAGAAAATAACTCATGGTTGTAGCTTTTATCAGTTTTGAAATATTTTCATATAAATCACGATAACTGCCAAAATTTCAACCTTCGGTCAACTTTGACTCGACCGATATGGTAAAAAAACGCAATTTTAAGCTAAAACTCTTATATTCTAGTAATATTCAATCATTTACCTTCATTTTGCAACCAATTGGAAGTCTCTAGCACAATATTTCGATTTATGGTGAATTTTTGAAAAAAACTTTTTCCTTACGTCCGCGCCAGAAATTCTTTCGTCACGTTGTCGTAATGTTTGCACTGTTTTATATTAGTCGTTACATAAAGTTTTATATATGGAAATGTGCGAAATTTCATGTAGAATACAACAGAAAATAACTCATGGTTGTAGCTTTTATCAGTTTTGAAATATTTTCATATAAATCACGATAACTGCCGAAATTTCAAGCTTCGGTCAACTTTAACTCTACCGAAATGGTAAAAAAACGCAATTATAAGCTAAAACTCTTACATTCTAGTAATATTCAATCATGTACCTTCATCTTGCTATAAATTGGAAGTCTCTAGCACAATATTTCGATTTATGGTGAATTTTTGAAAAAAAACATTTTCCTTACGTCTGCGCGGTAACTCGGCCGAACATCTCAGAAATTCTTTCGTCTCGTTGTCGTAATAACCGTTTTATATTAGTCGTTACATAAATTTTTATATATGAAAATGTGCGCAATTTCATGTACAATACAACAGAAAATAACTCATGGTTGTAGCTTTTATCAGTTTTGAAATATTTTCATATAAATCACGATAAATAGAAAAATTCGACTTTCGGTCAATTTTAACTCGACCGAAATGGTCGAAAACTGCAATTTTAAACTAAAACACTTACAGTCTAGTAATATTCAATCAATTAGCTTCATTTTTCAACAAACGGGAAGTCTCTAGCACAATATTTCGATTTATGGTGAATTTTTGAAAAAAACATTTTTTACGTCCGCGCGTTACGAATTCATGCATCATTTTGTGATAATATTTTCTCTGTGTTGCTTTGATCGTTTTACAATTTGTTATATACCAAAATCATCACAATTTAGTGTACAATACAACCAAAAAAAATTAACTCATTAACTTTAACCGTTGTGCTTACAGCGCGATTTGTATACAATTATATAAGTTTTTTTTCGCTGTCATATATTCTAATATTTATATATGATAATGATATTTTTTTCATTTCTGATGGTTGCATACTAAACTTCAGGCAATGACAAAAAAAATGAGCCAAAAATTAACTCTTAATCTTAAAAACTAAGCGTGCTGTGATTTTTTTAAAAAAACTTTTTTTCCGCTTCGGCGCTAACTCACCGAACGCCGCCGGCATACAGGAGACGTTTTTGTAAATAGAGGCTCGGCGTTTAGGGTTGAAAGATATGAGTTCAATTCCAACGTCAGTCAGAAATATATATATATGACTGTGAAATATTTTCTGTTAAAATAGAATTCCATCAAATATAAGGGAGCCCATAGAAACACCAAAATGTCAAAATAAAGGCTATATTTCAGAGACTGAACTGTCTCTCTCCTCAGGCAAATAGTGAATAAGAAAAAGTTACAGAAAAGCAGTATTTATACCAGAAGGTCCATAGGTCTGCTGTTAAGTCACTCCAGTTGACAATTTCTCTTTAATCTTCTTGATAGCCTAGCTAGTTGGAGGAAAATTTTATCTATAATATCTAAATCCCACGCACCTCTTGAAAGATTCATGGTGTTTCTTTGTTTAATTACAGCTGATTCCACCATCTGGCTTTCGAACCAACAATTTTTGCTATAAATTATACGAGACATATTCCAGTTTATTCTGTGGTTACGGTTATTTATGTGGTTAAAAATAGCTGTGCTCTGTTGTCTGTACCTAACTGAACGTTTGTGCTGTATTAATCTTTGGGGGGAGTGATTTGCCTGAGAAACTGATACAAGATTGGTCACAGTCGAGACAAGGGATTTCGTAAATTCCTGTGTCTTTGGGGACTGGTTTTTGTTGGACGTTAATCAGGGATTTGGCTAAGTTATTTTGGGTAGGTTAAAAGCAAAATGGTTAGAGTTTTCAAATGTCTGTATCAAATTTATAGATAATGCTGGACCCCATAAAATCCTGTAACTTATCCTCATAGGAGAAAAAATTTTCAACCCTTTTTGGATTCATAGGAATCAAATTTAATTTAAAAAAAAAAAACTATTTCTCTTTCAGTGATACTTTTTATTTTTGAGCGTAATTTTTCCGAGTAAGTAAAGGGAATAACAGCATACATGTTCAATTTAGGTTCGAACATTAACGTTTTCAAAGGGAGGAGACATATTTAGTAAGCATATTATTAATTATTTTCTGGACTAAGAATTAAGGATACGAATTAGCCGAAAAAAACTTTGGTAAATAATCAATTTCTAAGTGAAAATTGGACCAACTAGAAGTATATTTGAGATCTCGATGTACCAATGTTGTAACAGAATTAATTTTAAACGAATAAAAACAAGAGCTAAAATAGTTACTGCCCAAGCCAGTAAACGTATTCTTACGATAAACAGAAGTCGTAAAGGCATGTTGATGTCTAGTGATTTTTACATCCAAAAAAGATAACGAAATTTGTTGTTCCGTCTCAATAGTAAATTTCATATTGGAATGTACAGAATTAATAAAATCAAGAAATTCATGACATTGCCAAGGATAAGTGTTGGTGTTCAGTTTATTTTAGGCCACCTTGAGTATGTTTTTCATTTTCTTTGTAAGCCTAGTGTTGTCATAAACGCTGGATGTTGTAATGAATGTTGATGTTGCAAAATTGCATTTTCCTTTATGCCTAATTTGTAGGTCTGTAATGTTTCTATTGAGTTTCTTTAAGGGAGTAGTGACATTCATTTGTGTATTATCTTTTTCAAAAGTGTTTGGCTGTATCGTGTTGATAGTCCACTGTTTGTTACGGGTGCCTGACAGATTGTTGAAAGTCTAAAAGCCTAGCAACCCCATGCTTCATTCTTGGCTTATTCTGTTGTCATGTAAACCTTGTATTGTACATTTTTACAGTGAATAAAAGCCAACTGATTATGAAGATATCATCTTTGCTTCCAAACCAACCAAGTTTTAACAATGGTTCTGGGCCCAGTCACAAGTGAAGATGGGAAGACAGTTAGCGGTGTAGGGTAACGGTAAGCGAGGCTATGGACGGTAATCGTTTGTTTTGGGCGGCTGTGATTCGACAGAGTACCAAGGCTAGTGATAGGCTGGATTAATGCAGAGCCTTCTTAGCAGGGACAGAGCTGTATGCCACAAAGAATCGTTGGTGGATTACTGTCATTTTTGGTGTGCTGTCATCATCTGTGGATGTCAGTGGAGTCCTGTCATCATCGACTGTCGTCGTTGTTGGATTACTGTCATTTTGGTGAGTTGTCAAGAGAAGATACACAGCCATGGAGCCCGGTAAGATTAACTTAGTACCGTTAAATGAGAAGAATTATGCTACGTGGAAAGTGCAGGTAAAAATGCATTTGGTAAAAGATGATTTGTTCAGAATTGTGGAAGGGACAGAAGCTCCTTCTGCAATGGATGCTGCAGCTGTTCGGAGGTTTGAGTTAAGAAAAGACACAGCTTTAGCTACAATTGTGTTAGCGGCAGGGCCTAGACTTCTTTACTTAATTTAATAGGTGATCCTAAAGATTCAAAAGTGGTATGGCAGAAACTGCAGGATACATTTCAGAAAAAGTCATGGGCCAACAAATTCAGGTTAAAAAGAAAATTATAGTCTGAAGCTGATGCCTGGTGATGATTGACAAGGACATCTTAAAACTTTTGCAGAAATTTTTGAAGAATTAGCAGTTATTGGTGATCCAATAGAAGATGAAGACAGGGTAATAAATTTATTAGCTTCACTTCCTGATAGTTATTCAACTTTAGTGACAACTCTGGAAGCTATGGAAAAAGTTCCTTCATGGGAATCGGTCACTGAGAGGTTGCTGCATGAACAATATAAGATTAAAGGTGATACGCTTAAGCCTATGCAGGAAAGTGAAATTAAGTCTTTACTTGTTAAGCAGAAAAAGAGTGTTAAGTGTTTGGAATGCAACAAGACAGGTCATGTAAAGAAAAATTGTTATATTTTTATTGAAAAGTGCAAGAAAAGGAAAGAGAATAATGAAAAGAGTCAGGGTCATAAGGTTAAACAAAGCCTAGTTGGCAACGGTCGTGGTCGTTTCGGACCTAAGTCACTTAGGCCATAACATCCAAAACAATGTAAGACGTTATGTTTATGGTATTTACTGTTATGTTAATGGTATTTACCCTTATTATTTCATGTTTTGCGTACATCCTTAAGGGGCTGGTACTAAACACGGCGCCCATTTTGCACGTAAACGTGCTTACGGCCTAAATGACTAATGCTATGTTCACACATTCACATATCAAGGCACGCATGCCCACGCACGGCCACGAACGGGGCGGAGCCAGAAAGTACGTAAACACAACGTAAATGTACCGTAAGTACTGTGTAAGTGCGGCAGCATGCGGCGCGACCGTTATGGACCATCTGGCCGTGCGCCGGGGGCCACAAACCTTTCAACCTGCTCAAAACCCTGTGTGGGTGGCCAGGTCACCTGTCAGGTAGCGTGGCCCGACCTGCACAGCATGGCACCACCCGCAAGTTGACCGCGCAGCTGCCACATCCTTACCTGGGGGCCCACGCTGCCCCAGGGCACCGCGTGGCTGTGAGAATGGCGTGGGAGTAGACGCGGCAACGCTGCCACATCCCCCGCAACCGCGGAGATGTGGCAACGCTTTAACCTGGGATAAAAGGGACCCGCGCTTCCAGGTCGGTGCTTCTCCGGCCAGCATCCTGTTGCTCTCTCCATCAGCGCCTCCGTCTTCGTCGTCCACTGCAGCCAAGATGCCCAAAGGACCCATGCTGAAGAGGACCAGGAGAGGGGCCCTGAGAACTCCAGGAGCCCTGGCAGCTGGAGTTGCCCCCTACGCAAAGCCTCCTGAAGCTGATGGTCCCCCCTTCAGGCAGCGATGCTGTGGTACTGCAGCTTGAGGCCGACGAGCTCGTGACGGAGAGCGAGCTAGAGGAGGAGGAAGAGGGCCTTGCCCTCGTCTACGAGAGCGACCCCGTCGCCGCCACCAACGACAATGCCCACGAGGGGGATGCCGACGACGACACCGAAGGCACTCCTGAAGGAGATGGCCTAGATGGCCCTACAGGTCAGGGACGGAAGAAGAACCCGTCAGTGATCCTCTCGGAGGAAAACGAGAGGCTTGTTGGCGAGTGGCTGGTGACTGAGGCCGAGTTTATTTATAACAAGGGCCTCACAGCCTACAAGGACAAGGCCAAGGTGTGGAGGGCCTTCAAAGAGAAGGGCCAGTCACTTGTTCCTCCCGTGAGCGGCCGTGAACTGAGGACGTGGTTTACGTCCTCAGAGTCGTTTTGGGCGGCTTACGGCAGAGAAGAGTGGCCAAGGGATGGGCAGACAGCTGACGGACCGGGAGAAATGGATTCTCAACATTTTCCACTTCCTGAAGCCGCACATTGTACGTCAAAGGAAGCCAAAGGTGTTGGGACTTCCGATGGTATGTCTGTTTTAATTTGTTTCCATGCATAATTATTACTGAATATAACGTTATTACATAGTTTCCATGCATTCAATGTACATTATATACCATTTTCTCATATATGTTCCTCCTCTTTTTTACAGGTTGCCTGTGCTGCTGCCGCCCTCCCTGCCCAACCTCTGGACCTGCCTGCTGCTCCTGTTTCTTCTCCTGCCCCGACACCGACGCCCTCGCCCTCTCCGGTTGATCCAGTGAGCACCAAGGCTCGGAAAACCAAGTTTCCGAGCTGTTCGACGTCGCCTTCACGAGGGCACAGGCCCTCCCGGGACGATATGCTGACCAATGTGCAGCCAGCTCCTCGTAACCCCCGCGTCCTCTACTGGAGGAAGTTTTTTCAAGAGGTCAAGGATGAATGCGCACAGGTGTCAGAGCAGCTGAGTCTGCAACTGAAAATGGAGGTGCTCGGTGCCACCCAGAGGTACATCCGTGCCACCAAAGAGGGCTCCACTGTGCTGTCGAGGGCCATGATGACCCACACCATGGCAGTGACACCAGAGTGTCAGGCACCTGCAGTTCCTGCCAGCCTGTCGGTATCGCAGCAGCAGCGGGCACTCACTGCACAGCAGCTGGCACTCCTGCAAGCACAGTTGGTGACATCGACTCCAAAGGACCTCAGCTTGACACGACATTCCTGAATAATTTACAAAGTTAATGTATATACTGTTGTTTTTCCTTTTGCTTGTATTTATGTGTATGTTTGTATTTTATATTAAATAAATATATTTTGCAATATCATGTCTAGCTCTATCCTCTGCTCAAATATCATGTATTCAATGAAGTAGCTATAATACAAGTACACAAATAAAGAAGGCAAAATGAACCCGAATACACTAACATTTCAGTATACATTATTGACTTTGAAATAAGTTCAAAATACTTTATGTAACATATGTGCACAGAAGCAAAATGACAACAGACCAAATATTAGCAAGTCATATAAAACGTCACAAATATCGGGGAGAAGGTAGTTTCAAAAAGATAGAATTTTCATATCAGAATATCAACTATGTAAATGCTAAGAGCAGGTACTTTCAAGAACATAGAATTATCACATCAGCATAGAAACAATGTTAAGAGAAGGTACTTTAAAAAATGATAGAATTATCATATCAGAATAGAAACAATGTTAAGAGAAGGTATTTTCAAAAATGATAGAATTATCATATCAGAATAGATTCCCGCTCTATCCTCTTCCCAATTACCAAGTACTGATGAGAGTAATATATCATGGATTTGAGCAATATCTTTTATTAAATCAACTAAAACAAACAGAAGTACACAAATACACAGGGCAAAATAATCCTGAATTGATACATTATTGAATTTTAAATAAGTCCAAAATAAATGCAGGAACAGACATTTAAGTAATTACAACAATCAGGTATGCAGGAGAGTGCACGGAGCCTTCAGCCGATGAAAAGTATTCCTTCAGCATGTTACGCTGTTCCTTTGCATCCCTCATTGCAGTGTTGCCGGTCACGGTTGGAAGGGCTGCTCCTAAGGACGGGTCACTCCTCCAGCTACCAGGGATGACAGCATGTGTGACAGGGTGCTCGTGATCTCCTTCTTGTCTTCGTGCATTTCTTCTTATGATCATATTGTGCAGAACACATGCGGACATCATTAATGGCTCTATATGGTCAGGCTTCAAGCATATTGCAGTGTGGAATACTCGGAATCTATTTGCCAGAATCCCAAAGGCGTTCTCCACCGTCCTGCGTGCCCTACTTAACCTGTAGTTGTAAATCTGTTCCTCCTTGCTAAGTCCTCTTTTGGGGTAGGGCTTCATAAGGTAATTCCTCAGGGGAAGGCATCATCGCCAACTAGGAAGTAGGGCACAGGAGATCCATTAGGTTGACCTGGCAGGGCATCCAGTTGGGGAAGATTTGCTTCCTCTTGCAACAGCATTTCTGCCAGTCGGGTCTGGGCAAATGCACCACTGTCTGACTCTGACCCAATGGCACCCATGTCGACGTATAGGAACTTGTATGAAGCATCAGCAACTGCAAGTAATGCGTACCGCCCTTGGGAGGGTTACTTTGGGAGGGGAGCCTAATGTGTTTCCCATCTATAGCTCCAATTACGTGCGGGAAGTTCCACCGTTCCTCAAAACCCCGTGCAACCTCCTGCCACGCTTCAGGTGTTTGTGGCACCTGCAGTTCCTCATCCCCGAAGGCAGCAACAATGGCCCTGCAGGTCTCTGGTACGATGTGACTAATGGTGTTGTGGGCTACCCGGAACGAATATTGCAGACTCTTGTATGAATCACCTGTAGCGAGGAAGCGTAGGGTGATAGCAACATGTAGGCTTGGCTCAATGGGTTTCCTCCAGAATGTCACTTTCTTCTGAATGTAGGGTGTGACCCGTTCAACAATTTCATTGAAGAGGTCCTTGTCAATCCGGGTAAAATTTCTGTACAGGTCTGGGGCTTCAGTTGACAACTCCTCCATCAGGTTGTCATAATGACCTTGCTCCATCCTTTTCTGCAGGTACGGCCACGCCCACACCCTCCTTGGCCGCCTTTTTTTCTGCTCTGTGTGCTTTGCAGCAATCATTGCAAGCTCCAGCAATAACATGACGTGCACATATTCAATGACATATGGCAACATTTCTGTTCTATCCGTACTTGCTATAGCTATAAGTTGACGCATTTCAGCTATGTTGTCCATGTTGCTTCAGCACGTTGGTAGTATGTCTTGACGCTGTGGTATTACAGCATTGACTAGCCTCACATGTGCAGCTGCCAGCCCTTATATAGCTGGGGTTTAACCCCGCAGTGCGTGGGGCCAACGTGACGTTTGCGTAACTCAGTTACGCAGAACGTAACATATCGGATATTAAATGACGTTGGTGTTATGTGCTCTGCCACGCACTGCTTCTGCCTGCGCCGCCGCTTGTTGGTCAGCGTCACGTCACCCTTTACGCAGTGCATTACATTTGCGGTGCACTATAATACGCATGCATCACGCACATCGTCCCGTGACACGTATCCAGTTAGGCGGGCTTATTTTTCGCATATGCGCAAGTTTCACAAATTCCGGCTGTGCGTGCGCATGCGTGACTTGATACGTGAATGTGTGAACTTAGCATTACGGCCAAAACGACCCGAATGCGTTGCCAAAGGGCAAGGTAGTGATGGTGAGGTTACTTTATTTGTAAGTGCTTTATCTACTAGTGATACATGTAATGACTCTTGGATACTTGATTCAGGTGCTACTCAGCATATGTGTAATGATAAGTCTTTCTTTTCTAATTTTGTAAATCTAAGAACACTTGTTAAAGTTGAGGTGGGTGATGGGAGACCACTTACAGCTGTTGGTGAAGGCTCTGTGTCTTTGCAAGTTAATTTGCCTAACAATAAGGTAGAAACCCATATACTTGAAAAGGTTTTATATGTGCCAGATTTAGCTCATAACTTGATTTCTATTTCTCCGGTTACGGTAGGAGGTAAGGTGACACAATTTTATGAACATTCATGAAAGATTTTCAGTAAGAAAAATAAGTTGCTAGCTGTTGGGAAAAAGTTAGGAAAATTATATATGCTTGATTGTTTCCAAAAGGCAGCTTCTCATTGTTCAAATGTATATTCAGATGAAATCTTGTGGCATAGACGATTTTGTCATCTTGGAATGAATAATGAGAAAGTTGATTTCCAAAAATGTGGTTAGTGGCATTGATTGCAAAATTACTAATTACTCAAATATCTGTGAAAATTGTTCTGATGGTAAAATTCATAGATCCTCATTTCCTACTGGAGAGGTTAGAAAAGAATATAAGGTTTTAGATTTAATTCACAGTGATGTCTGTGGTAAGATGAACCCAGGTTCTTTGGGTGGTGGAAATTATTTTTTTACTTTTATAGGTGATGCCTCAAGGTATGTTTGGGTGTATATTTTGAAGAGTAAAGGGGATGTTTTTAGTGTTTTTAAGAGTTGGAAAACTCTTGTTGGAAACCAGTATGAGAAGAAAATTAAGATTTTGCGCACAGACAATGGTGGAGAATAGGCTATACATCTGTTGAGTTTGAAGGATATCTGCAAGATGAAGGTATTCTTCATGAAAAGACAATTGTCAAGACTTCTGAACAAAATGGGGTTGCAGAACGCATGAACAGAACTCTTGTGGAGGCTGTGAGAGCCATGTTATCTGATGCAAGGTTGCCTAAAACCTTTTAGGCTGAAGCTGTGTCAACTGCAGCATATGTGCGTAATAGAAGTCCTAATTCTGTCTTGAAAGACAAGACACCATATGAAGCACTGAATGGACGGAGGCCTAATGTAAAACATTTCCGTACCTTTGGCTGTATATCTTATGTCCATATTCCAAAGGATGAAAGAGAGAAATTAGATTCTAAATCAAGTAAGTGCATTTTGCTTGGTTATGGTTCTACAACCAAAGGCTATCGTTTTTACAACCTTGACACAAAAAGGATTTTTCATAGCAGGGATGTTATTTTTGATGAATCTAAGTCTGTAATTTTTGAGAAGGGGTCACCATGTGAGGATTCACCATGTAGTCCAAAGTACATTGAATTTCAAGCATCACCTGAGAGTGATATTGATGAGTCTGCTGATCCAGAAATAAATGTTCGACGTTCAGCTAGAGAAAGGAAACCTCCTGTCAGATTAGGAGAACGGGTTAATTCATGTATAGGAGAACTGGATGAACCTTCAACAGTTGAAGAAGCTCTTTGTGGTCCAGGGTCCAGAAGCTGAAAAATGGAGAAGAGCTATGCAAAATGAGGTGGACTCTATCTACGAGAATAATGTGTGGTCCTTAGTTGAATCTCCATTAGAACGTAAACCCATTAATTGTAAATGGATCTTTAAGAAGAAAGCAGATGCAGATGGAACTGTGTACTCTTACAAGGCCAGATTAGTGGCACAAGGTTTTTCTCAGAATTGGGATTGACTATGATGAAACATTTAGTCCAGTGGTAAGGTTTGAGTCTGTCCGTTCATTGTTGGCTCTGGCAGCTCAGCATAACCTTCATGTTCACCACATGGATGTGTCATCGGCATTTTTGAATGGCAAACTTTCGGAAAAATTGTATATGACTCAAGCTGAGGGTTTTATTGAAAAAGGGAAGGAAAATTTTGTCTGTAAATTAGATAAGGCAATCTATGGTCTTAAGCAGGTTCCAAAATGTTGGAATTCATCATTGGATGGTTACCTAAAATCACTGAAATTTCAACAGTCAAGTAGTGATTCCTGTATTTGTACTAGTTTTTCTGATAATGTCTTGTGTATTGTTGCTGTGTATGTTGATGATGTTGTAATTGCTTGTGAATCTCTGGATTGTTTAACAGAAATTAAAGCAGCATTAAGTAACAAGTATAAAATGAAAGATTTGGGTAAGTTGCATTATTTTCTTGGTGTTAAAGTGTTTCAAAATAGTGATAAGATTTGTATTAATCAGTCTGCTTATACCGAAACATTACTTAAGAGGTTTGGTTTAGATAAATCAAAACCTGTGTCTATTCCTGTTGAAGTTAATTGTACCCTTGAGAAGGCTACAGAAGAATCAGATTTGTTCAGTAGTGAAATTTATCAGTCTGCTGTTGGTAGTTTACTTTATTTGTCTACTAGAACTAGACCTGATATAACATTTGCTGTATGTAATGTTGCCAGATTCTGTACCAATCCAACAAAGTATCATTGATCTGCTGTAAAAAGAATTTTTCGTTATTTACGGGACACGTGTGATTTAGGTATTGTGTATTCTAAACAGAATTCATGTTCTTGTGTTGGGTACTCAGATGCAGATTGGGCTGGAGATAAAAATGATCGCAAATCTGCATCAGGATATTGTTTCTCACTTAGCAGTGGCTTAATATCATGACGTACAAATAAACAGTCATGTGTTGCATTGTCAACTGCTGAGGCAGAATATGTTGCTGTCTAGTGCTGCTCAAGAGGCAGTTTGGCTAAAGTCACTTTTTAATGAATTACATTTTGGTAATAGAGGTCCTATGTTAACATATGAAGATAATCAGTCTGTAACATGCCTTGCTAAGAATCCCAAGGACCATCATAAGACTAAGCATATAAGTACAAAATATCAATATGTTCGTGATCTAGTTGCTTCTGATCAAATTGAAGTACAGTACTGTCCTACCTCTGACATGTTAGCTGATATTTTCACAAAAGGTGCGCCTACAGAAAGATTTGTTAGACTTAGGTCAATGTTGGGTGTGTGTTACTTTTGAAAAACACGCTCAATGTGAGAAAGTGTGTTGGTGTTCAGTTTATTTTAGTCTACCTTGAGTCTGTTTTTCATTTTCTTTGTGAGCCTAGTGTTGTCATAAACGCTAGATGTTGTAATGAATGTTGATGTTGCAAAATTGCATTTTCCTTTATGCCTAATTTGTAGGTCTGTAATGTTTCTATTGAGTTTCTTTAAAGGAGTAGTGACATTCATTTGTGTATTATCTTTTTCAAAAGTGTTTGGATGTATCGTGTTGATAGTCCGCTGTTTGTTATGGGTGCCTGACAGATTGTTGGAACTCCAAAAGCCTAGCAACTCCATGCTTCATTCTTGGCTTATTCTGTTGTCATGTAAACCTTGTATTGTACATTTTTACAGTGAATAAAAGCCAACTGATCATGAAGATATCTTCTTTGCTTCCAAACCAACCAAGTTTTAACAATAAGTGAATAGGGCAAAAGTGTCATCAACATATCGTTGGAAATTTTTTCTCCTATAAGGATAAGTTACAGGATTTTATGCGGTCCAACATTATCTATAAATTTTAATGCCCAAGATGTCTTGGTACTTATGTTGGTTCCAGTAAAAGACTGTTGCAAGTCCGCTATTACAGCCACTTAGGACTCGGTTATCGCACAGATTCCCGTATATCCAACCCAGAACTTTTCTAGCATTAGAACACATGCTACTAAATATAAAATTCAGGTTAAACACATTTTTCGATTATCAGTGTTAAATCTCGAACTACCTTTTTAACTACCCTTGAGTCATTATATATAAAGCACCTGTTCCCTAATTGGAATAGTAACGCTTCTGCGGTTTCTCTCTCTCTCACTTAAGGTATTGTCTACGCATTGACGTTTCTTCAGGGCATTCTTCCCTCTTGTGTTGCATCGAACGGTAGTTTATTTTTCTTAACAAACTTGGTTAATTTTAATATGGTTTTTAATAAAATTTGCAGCTTTTATGTAACTTTGTTATAACAAATTTTTTCTCACTGTCAGTAGAATAATTGTTATTTTAACTTGAGTTTTAACTGCTGTTTATAATTTATTGCAGACTGATGATGTGGAAAGGATTGCACGAAACCGTTCGTAATAAAGAATCTTGAATACTTCTTTGTCTAATGGATCTCTTGATATATGAGATATATATATATATATATATATATATATATATATATATATATATATATATATATATATATATATATATATATATATATATATATATATATATATATATATATATATATATATATATATATATATATATATATATATATATATATATATATATATATATTTATATATTTATATATACATATATATATATATATATATATATATATATATATATATATATATATATATATATATATATATATATATATATATATATATATATATATATATATATATATATATATATATATATATATATATATATATATATATATATATCATCAGGAGGGCGACAAATCGCGCCTCTTCTTCCTTGTTTAATGTGCACCCTTTCAGATCTACATTAATCACGTCACGTATTTTACCTGTCTTTATTTCAGATTCTTTATGTACCTCATCTTATATATCACTGTACGGCCTTTCTGCTGATATGTATATCTACCTTTTATATGCCATGTAACGAATGTTGTATGTATTTTTATGCTTGCCAGAAAACACAAATCTTGTATGGACGCAGTGGGGGCCTTGGGTCACCCGCTACCTTTCCGTCCGCTTTTTGTCTCATGAACACCTGTCGAGAATAATAAAGAACCAGTCTCTGTTTTGACATTTTCTTGAACCTCACACTGGTGACCCGGGTCAGGGACAGGTAGCGCGGTTTTGGCCCAGCTATTAACGGACTAACCACGGCCGCACCCTACCATCAGAAAGCCTTTAGCAGACTAACCACGGCATAAAGTTTAGGCCTCTGATAGCACCCTCCCTGGCGGAAACCGTGCCATTAACGGACTAAATGCAGCGTACCCAAAAGGGCATGTTTTGGCACTTCGTTTGACCTCTCGAACAAATCAGCACCATTGATGGACTCAGTATGGCGTATTTTCTCGCGTTTTGGTGCGTGAGAAGTAAAGATGTCAGAAACAAAACCTCAATGCGAACCCACGAGCATCGTCTGTACACCTCTCTCACCAGCAAGGCCAGACACAGTCAAACTTTCCGTTCTCGCGGCAAAACACGACATCATTGTTCTGGCATGCAGACGCACATTTTCGCATAGCGTGCATCTCAGACCATGCTACAAAATCAGACATAGTCATGATGTATCTCCCAGAAGAAGTATTCAACAGAATCTACCCCTGGCTAGACTGCGCAACCTGACAAAGTCACATACATGGACTTAAAGAACAAACTGCTGAATTCCTACTCCCTGCCAGTGTCCGAGAGAGCGCAGCGCGCATTCGACCTGTTATCACAGTCCCTCGGAGATGCATCACCCAGGGAAGCCTGGGACCAGCTGCGGGGGTTAATAACCCTTCCAGGTCGCGCCGAGAATGGGAGGAAAAGGACAATAGACCTGACAAAAGCAATTTTCCTTCGGCGCCTCCTGCGGGAAGTTCAGCGCCAGACAAGGGATGCAGAGAACCTGGACATGGATGCTTAGTTGACAACGCCCAAAAACTTTACGAGACCACCAAGGCCTCGACACATGCCACCGCCCTTGTGGCCGCTGCCCTGGAAGCCTGCAACCTGTCGGAGGAAGACAGCGACGATGACGGAGACATCAACACCGTTTATAAGAAAAGACCGCCACTCAGAGAGCAAAAGACATGGCCAAACCCGGCATGGTGTTTCTACCATACAAAGTTCGGGACCAACACCAGAACCTGCAGGCCTCTGTGTTCTGTCACAATAAACGACAAAGGCGGCCACAAGTAACAGCTGTGGCCGCAAAACCCAACTCCCCCTGCCCAGCAGGATTTTTCATTGCAGACGAGATTTCCAAATGCCACCTGCTGGTTAATACGGGGGCAATGCAGTCGGTTTTCCCGCCATCTAGGGAAGGTTTAGAAAAAGTACCTGACTCAGTACCCGCCCTCATAGCAGCAAACGGAACTCCCATCCGCACCTATGGCATGACAACCTGGGCTATCTCAATCCTGGGGCGCAGATACCACTGGCCTTTCGTCATAGCAGATGTTAAGTTCCCTCTGCTGGGTGCGGACTTCCTAGGGCACCACGGACTACTAGTTGACGTCGCCAGACAACGCCTCCTTGACACAGGGACGTGCCATTCCCGTCAGCTCTCCACCAGACCCGGGATGCCCTCCATCTGCTCCACAGTCCCCAACAGCTACACGTCCCTCATACAGGAGTTCCCGGACATGTTCAAACCAGAACTGTGCCAGTCACCTGGGGCTTCAGCAAAGCACGGCATCTTCCACCACATCACCATGACGGGCCCACCAGCCCATGTCAAGTTCCGACATCTGTCCCCCCAGAAGTTACATGACGCCAAACAGGCCTTTGCAGAAATGGAACAAATGGGCGTCTGTAAAAAGGCATCAAGCCTGTGGGCGTCCCCCCCCCCCCAGGGTAAAGAAATCTGATGGTTCATGCAGGCCCTGCTGGGACTATCAGGCGCCTGAATTTGGTAACAACACCAGACCACTATCCCCTCCCTAACATGCAAGACCTGACAGGCGCCCTCCATGGAGCCAAAATTTTCTCCAAGATGGACCTACTGAAGTCGTACTTCCAAGTCCCTGTGCATCCCAGCGATGTCCCAGAGACCACCATCATCACGCCCTTTGGGAGCTACACATTCTCCTATTCCACTTTTGGTCTCAGGAACGCAGGCACCACTTTCCAGCACCTGATGGATACCATCTTGGGAGATCTGCCCTTCTGCATCTGCTACATCGACGACATCCTAATTTTTTCCAGGTCCTCAGAGGAACACCTTCGCCATGCCCACGCTGTCGTGAAACGCCTGCAGGGCAGCAGACTAGTCGTCAGGTTCGACAAGTGCATTTTTGGGAAAGAAAAAGTAGACTTCCTTGGCCGTGAGATTTCCCCAGCAGGAGTGCGCCCCACGGCCTCTGAAGTAAAAGCTATAGGAAATTTCCCGGAACCACAAACCATCAAGGCCCTTCAGGAGTTTCTCAGGATGATAAACTAATACTGGCGCTTCATCCCAGATGACGCCCACATCATATACCCCCTGGCATCAATCCTGAAGGGGAAACCAAAAACACTAATCTGGGAAGCTCCGCAGCAGCAGACATTCATCCAGATGAAAAGGGCCCTCTCCATTGCCACCACCTTAACTCACCACAACCCCACCGTTGCCCTCAGGTTGACAACAGACGCCAGCAACATTGCCTGCGGTGCAGTACTCAAGCAGCTGGTGAACGGCATGCCCTAGTCCTTAGCCTTCTTCAGCCGAAAGTTTTCACCAGTTGAGACCCGCTACAGCGCCTTCGACAGAGAGCTGCTGGCTATCTACCAGGCTGTGAGGCACTTCAAGTACCTGCTGGGAAACTGGATTCACAATCCTAACAGACCACAAACCCTTGGTTCATGCATTTGCAAAACAGGGGGACGTGGGGTCTGCAAGGCAACAGCGGCACCTTACCATCATCTGAGTTCAGTTGCACCATCAACTACGTCCCTGGCAAGAAAAATCCAGTGGCCAACACTCTGTCAAGAATAGAGATCAATTCCCTTCACCTTGGCATCAACTATGAAGACCTCACGAGATAACAAGCAGTGGACCCACAGACGGTGGACTACAGGACAGCAGTGACGGCTCTCAAATATCCATACCTTCAGGGAAATAAGTTCCCATCTTCTTGCGAGATTTTCTGCTTAAATAAAAATAAAATACTTAAAATAAAAATACTAAAAAGAAAAAGAAAAATACTAAAACTAAGAATACTAAAAATAAAATACTAAAAATAAAAATTAAAAAACTGAAATAATTTTGAAAAATTTTACACATTTCATTTACTTTCCTTTTCTTAATGATTTTTTAAATTGATTTTTGACTAAAATCTTTAATGTTTTTAAGAGCACTTTTATATACAAAACGTATATGACCATTTAGCCTTGAATTTTATCTTGATTGTTTATCACCTTAGTGTGTACATTAATGTACTGCACAGCACTACTGTAATTTTAATATTTTCATTACAGACTGTATACCTGCTGTACAGAATTCATCATTGCATTTTAGAATTTGATATATCTTAAACTTTATTTCTTGATATTTGATAAAATTTATTTTAACAGAATTTTACTTAGTATAACTAAATAACAAAAATATACAGGATTTATTATATTAAAAATCGTGTTTCACGAATGACGGAGATTTTTTCATAAAACTTTGTAATAATTATATATCCATAAACGGTAAACTAAAATCAGTAATCAAAAACGAATTTTAATATTTCGAAGATATGTTACAGCTAAAGCTAAAAATATGAATAAAAATACTAAAAAAAAAATAAAAACGCTAAAAACAAAAATTCTAAAAAACAGAAAAGTGGAAACGGAAAGGTGGATAAATTGAATTCAGGGATCGGTGATTGCCTTTTTGTTTTAAGTAGCTGTCTGGGGATTCCAGTGATGCCTTCAGTAATGAAAAATTTGGTTGTTTTCACCCTTGCTAGCATTAATTTTACTCTCTCTCTCTCTCTCTCTATCTCTCTCTCTCTCTCTCTCTCTCTCTCTCTCTCTCTCTCTCTCTCTCTATATATATATATATATATATATATATATATATATATATATATATATATATATATATATATATATATATATATATATATATATATATATATGTATATATATATATATATGTATATATATATATATATATATATATATATATATATATATATATATATATATATATATATATAAATATATGTATATATATAGTTTGGTTTTTAAATCTTGTTGCATAGTTCTGCTTTACCCTCGTCTCTTTGCTGATGATACCTCCGTTGACCAGTGCACTTTTGTTTGCTTCTGCCTTGGCCCTGTAAAAGTATATATATATATATATATATATATATATATATATATATATATATATATATATATATATATATATATATATATATATATATATATATATATATATATATATATATACACATATATATATATATTATACATACATGCACACATGTATATACACAACTATATATGTGTATATATCCATGTACATTTATATATATATATATATATATATATATATATATATATATATATATATATATATATATATATATATATATATATATATATATTTACATTCTGGGGCCTGTTGGAGGAATGTACAGGGGTTTTCTTATCATTTAACTGCTGTAAGGGGCCAACAGGTGTCACCCAGAATGTAATAAATGAATGGGCAAAAGATGACTTACCTTGATATCACCATTAATTAACCAGTGGAGTGGAAGGTCGCCATGGGAAATGAGTAACAGATTGCGTTAAAATGAATTTATTTAAAGATGAAGCAATCAGGAAATGAATCTGCAAACACCAGCTGAGCAGCTTGCAAGCACATACAATATTCAATAATATTAGACAATGAGTAGCAAATCTCTAAATATAAAAATGTTACTACAGGTTAAATGATTTTCAATTTCAGGCTCTTGTGCACAAAAAATGGGGTTGGGGAACTGGTTAGTGTTCCGGGACTGTGTATCAGGAAATTCTTGCATGTAGCAGAAGGGCAGTAACTTCTAAGTAGAATTAATTCACAAGGCTGGGACCGACCGCTTGGGAAGCAGAGTAGCAGGATTTCTGGAAGAAAGTTCCAGGTTAGCATATAAAACAAGGAGTTTCTCTCACATGAACTTAAACTATGCACCATGGAGGGATTGATCAATTAGATTTAATTAGCCCTTGGTAACACTATGGTGGGAATGATTTAATTATGATCACTGAACTAATTTAATTTGAGTTTGGGACAAGTCATGGGGGCGAATGGGCTGTTAGTTGTGGCTGAACAAAGGGGGCTTTGTTTAGGAGAATGAAAAAGTTGGAAATATTGGATATGGAGAGAACTTTCACAAGGAGAAAAAGAAAACTGGCAGGGGACCGCATTCCCAGACGTACTTTATCCTTCTCTGTATGAGCTCGTTGCAAGACGAAATTAGGTCATAGGGCCGTTACATTGGGACCAGCATAGAGAAGGTGGTGAGGCACTCCAGCATCTACTCTCTCTCGAGTCTCTGGCGTGTCTGCTGGGGTTGTTTTTCTCATAGCTTCTTGGCGTCCTTCAGAATATTTTTGAGTCTGGGGCACAAAGGCAGGTCACATCTGAAAAGTGAGTCCCAAAGCCAGTAAGAGGTTCATACAGTAAGAGTCCTTATAGCTAAGTCCCTAAGGTTGAAGATAGTAGCCCCCTTAATCCCGGATTCGCCCCTTTTGGTTTAACGATTTCTTAACACCCAAAACACGTGATGGGGGAAACTAAGAGGCTGGTATTGTTCCCCCAAGTCAGGTGACCTGGGAGGAATAACCCTATCTGTTCAAATCTGCCATGACGTTGTCTTCCCGCTGCTAATTTCCTACTCATGGCTGACGACTGAGAGACGAATTTTTATAAATACGGAAGAGCTTCCCCATTAAAGGCATTCACTCCCTTTCGGCGTGAAGGTGTTGGCTAAGTAAGTTATTTGTCTCGACTAGGCAGTTAGCTTCCCTAAATGAGTTGTGCCTTTGCACTGCAGTAACTATTTGGACCTACCTAACTGCTAAGAGAGGGTACTAGTTTTGCTAACTTACTTCCTACAGCAGAGCCTAACCTATGCAACGGTATCTACAGACTTCTACTGGCTGTCTCTGATGACAGGGGAACTCTACTCTAGGCAATGGGTACATGGTAAATGTGTCTTTTGAGATAGCCTACTACCCTATGGTTCTCACACTAAATTAAATGGCACTGACCTAACTAAATGCAATTAATTATGGGTTATGCAATGCTTTTACGGAATAACACATGCAATAAATTTGGACATGAGCAACTTGAAGGGTTAATTATGGTAAGTGGCCAGGGGGTGTACCAGCTTGAGTATTGGATAGTTTTGAGTTAGTATAAAAAATGCCTAGGGTGTTAGGTGTTAGTCTACTTGGGCAGAGATCACTCAGGCTACCTTCTCTGGGTAGGTGCCAGGATCACTCTGAGCTGGAAAGAGGCACTGTAACAATGGGACACGAGTGCCAAGGAGAGCTTGTGGCTCTTATGGGTTAATTGGATCTCTTCCGCCCTTTCTTATCCTTCTTTGGAGGCCTCCAAAGTTTGGCTACGCCCTTCCTAGGAGGTGACAAGGGCACCGACTCTGTGGAAAGGCCAGAAGTGCTGTTTGGAGCAGGATTAGAGGTAGCCCTAGTAGCTACGGGCAGGCTTCCTACTTCAGCTGCTGTGACAACTGTTGTAAGGGCAGAATCAGCATCTGCATCACGGCCGGACAGTTCCTGGTCGACCAGAGAAGGTGTAACATTAAGGTCTGCCAGAGGGTCATCCTTGGCAGATGAAAGTAATTGGGAAGAAGAAACGTTGGGTCGGAGGGTCACAATTGGGGATGACTAAGTTGGTGAGGTTTGGAGGATCTCCCGTAGGAGGATTCGTGACATGATTTGGATCTGACACAGGCACTAACTCGGAGCCAGGCACAGGGATTAAGGTTAGTAGAGGTGCTACATCCAAGATAGACGGAGCTTGGCAGTGCTCAGTGCTCTCAAGTGGCACTGGCAGAGAATTGGTGTCAGGCATGGCTGACGAGGGCCCTGGGGGTGCAAAACCCTTGGTGTACCTGGGGTAGTGGGAAACAGAGATTCTTGTCTTGGGTGCAGGGCAGAGGCTTTTGGAATGGTTCTGGGTGTGGTATCCTTTGCATTTTGCTTGCTAGGGCACCTTGCCCAATTTGCGGAGTGCCCTGTTACGTTGCATGTCTTGCAGCCATATCTGGTGATTTCCCTTCATGGTGGAGGAGGAGACTTTTGGTGGCCATCCTTTTGTGAGGATTGAGGATTGGACCTGGAGTTGGTTGGAGAATGCCCTTTCCATTGAACACCTTGGTGAATGGAGGTTGGACTGATGGTGGCACGCCTGTCACAGTGGTAGTGTCCCGGTCAGGTGGTTTTGGAGTGGCCTCCCTGGTAGAGGTAGCTAGGCAACTGAGTGGCATGGGGATGGACATCCCCAGAGGAGGTCTCGTCCCAACAGGAACTCCACTCCGTGCCTGATTTTATTCACCACACCAAGGCAGTGAGGTTGCGTGCCCCAAGGGGGCGTTACCCAAAGTTTGACTGTCGGAATGGTCTTGGTTTGCTCCTCTATCCAAGTCATTGTCCACCTGGTCTTCTCATCAACAGTGGTACTGGCTGGCACTTGGGCCCAGTCAATCAGGCTAATATCTGAGACAGTGTCTACTGTAGCTGTCAGGTTCACTGGTAAACTAGGGCCATCCAGGGGTGCCACTGAGACAGAATGAGTCCAGACCCGCCCAGGGTGAGACGTATCTGGCAGCACAGCCACAGAGGATGTGGCACTAATCAGGTTGACTAATCAGGGCATATGCTTCGGGCAGCCAGGAATATCCGGCAGTATAGTGCCCTGGTGTTCCACAGTCTCGGCAGGGTCCCTTGGGATGGGCTGATCTTCCCATGGTGACGGTCGTTGGAGAAGGTTGAGTGGATGTAGAGGGAGAGGAGTTCTGGTGGTTGGTAGTAGGCTCCCTATTGTTGCCCAATTTGTAGCTGCAATCAGCTTCAGCATGACCAAACTTTTTACAGTTTGTGCAAGTAGGCTTGCTAGGCAGTCCGTTCTTGGGGTGAATCGAGCCTGAGAGGTACCTGGGTGGCACTATGCGTCTCTGAGACGTGCTGTGGGACTGGTTGAAGGTTTCCCAGGAATCGGCCATACGGCAGGCTTCCATAAGTGTGGTGGGCTGCTTATCACTGAGATATACAGCAAAGGGCCCAGGCACACATTGGAAAAGATCCTCCAGCATGGTCTGATTGAATAAGTCCTTGAAGTTAGTACATGACAGGGAGTCGAACCAGTGCATACCAGACTGGGCCTTGTGACAGGCCCATTCCATCCAGGACCAGCCAACTTCCTTTGACACTTCTCCAGGGAGAGGAGGGCTGCCTTGGCTCTTCCTCCCATGTGCTTAGTAAGCACTAAGGCCCTCTCTGTCTCGGTGGTGTTGTAATTGTCAAAGAGTGCCTCTATTTCCTCCAACCATGCTTCTGGCTCTTCCTCAGTCCACTTGGGGACTAGGGAATTAATGCTTGAGAGCCAAGCATTTGGTGCAACAGGTGTGGGGTTGGAGGCTTGTTGGACCACTATGGCTTCAGCACTTTCCTTTCTTGCCTTCTCCAGCTCGAGTTCCTTGTCCTTGAGAGCTAATTCATGCTGTCTCTGTTCGGCGTCATAATTTCTCTGTCCTTTCACCCACTGGGTGAGTTCCCATCCTGTGTAACCTGCATCCTTACCCATGTTCATGAGGGCTTGGTGCTGTTCCAGTGACATGGTTATAGTCTGTGAGGACGATTATGGGAAATGGTCTGTGATGATGGGGAAGTGTCCTGTAATTCTGTGGCACTTCAGTGGTGTGGCACCTTTTCAATAAGGCGGCATTGTGGTAGAGTGTGCCATGCGGGGGTCACACTGATGGAGCAATCCTGAAGGAGGAATGGTCCTTATGGGCAGATACGCTGGTAAATATGGAAGTGATCCTGAAGGTATAATATTCCATATGGGCGGATACACTAGTTGGCACTTTGTATCTCAGGTACAGGTGAGGTGGCTTATGGTTGAGTACTGTCTTGGTGGCACTATGGTGCCGCTGTGTTCCGGGGAACAACACTAAAAGGTAGTGCAACCAAACGGCACTGAAAGAAATGGCACTCTGCCTGAGGCAGAATGTAAGTAAGGAGTAAAAGGGAAAGTAAGAGGTAAGCACTTCAGTAACTTAATTGGTTGGCAGTGCCTCAGATTAGTGGCACTGTGGAGGGAAACCCTTGGGCTTGCTAGTCCTAAGAACTAGTGATTGCTTCCTGACATGAGGAAAGGAAGGTTATGGGGTTTGCGCTCAAAATGCGATTTGGTGCTTGCAGTATGCGTGCGCAAGTCTTGAATAATGGATACCCATTCTTGCATGACAGTTGATGACTGTTAGTAAATGGTGGTACATTTGCTCTGTGAAGCGCAGGAGAGTTCACTCCGTGGGCTGAAGCACTTAATTTGAAAATAGAGATGGGAGACAATTCAATGGACATGGACACATATATAAATTTGCGCACTATGTGTGAATGAGTAAAAGGAAGAACTGAATGGGGATCTTAAAAGATCAAAGTTTTGGTAAAAGTTTTGGCTTTATGAATTAGTGGGTTTATTTTCCAATACTCATTTATTTAAATCTCTCTCTTTCTCTCTGAGAGCATGTTTGTAATGGAATGTATTTGTTGTGTGATTTAAGTTACTCTAACTTTTTTTCATGAAAAATTACGCTATGCAAAATTACGCCAAGTAATTTTTTCCCTAAAAATGACAAGTTATATGGTGGAAATTGTTTTCAAATTCTTATCGCAATTATCAAGATTTTCGGTAGGGCTTATGTTAGGAGGCGAAAAGAAATTAATTTCATTCGGCGAGAACGATATGCAGTGGAACTGGGTGTGCATGAGAGAGAAACAGCTGATTGCTACTGGTTGTCTTGGGTGAGGGATATAACAATGAGGATTTAAAATTTAAGAAAAGAAACACTCGACTTTCCTGACTGGAGTGCGGGTTGTTAATGCAAAATCAAATTATTCAACTTGAAACATCAGTAATGCCCTGACTTTGCTTAAAACATGAGGTATGAATTTGAATTGGATCTGACAATCTTTAAACTGTGGGAGTGGACTCGCGCATGCGCCGACCGAGGGCAGCCAACTCGTACAGCCATGGACTGCCAGAGGTCGCTAAGTGTGTTTTAACAACACAAATTTTCGAATCCTACATCACGGACACAGAAATTGTACATTTTCTCTGCTGTAACTGCCAAGACTGTGGAACTCAGTGCACAAGCCGGATATCCACTATACTGCCCGGATATCAACCTGGCTGCCCGAACTCTGTGGCTGTGCTGCCAGATACGTCTCAGCCTGGGCGGGTCTGGACTCAGTCCATCTCAGTGGCACCCAGGCCAGTCCGTCTCAGTGGCACCCCTGGATGGCCCTAGTTTACCAGTGAACCTGACAGCTACAGTAGACACTGTCTCAGATATTAGCCTGATTGACCGGGCCCAAGTGCCAGCCAATACCACTGTTAATGAGAAGACCAGGTGGACAATGACTTGGATAGAGGAGCAAACCAAGACCATTCCGACAGTCGAACTTCAGGTAACGCCCCTTGAGGGCATGCAACCTCACTGCCTTGGCATGGTGAATAAAATCAGGCACGGAGTGGAGTTCCTGTTGGGACGAGACCTCCTCTGGGGATGTCCATCCCCCATGCCACTCTGTTGCCTAGCTACCTCTACCAGGAAGGCCACTCCAAAACCACCTGACCGGGACACTGCCACTGTGACAGGCGTGCCACCATCAGTCCAACCTTCTGTTCACCAAGGTGTTCAGTGGAAAGGGCATTCTCCAACCAACTCCAGGCCCAATCCTCAATCCTCACAAAAGGATGGCCACCAAAAGTCTCCTCCTCCACCATAAAGGGAAATCACCAGATACGGCTGCAAGACCTGCAACATAACAGGGCACTTCGCAAATTGGGCAAGGTGCCCTAGCAAGCAAAATGCAAAGGATACCACACCCAGAACCATTCCAAAAGGCTCTCCCCTGCACCCAAGACAAGAATCTCTGTTTCCCACTACCTCAGGTACACCGAGGGGTTTTGCAGCCCTGGGTCCCTTGTCAGCCACGCCTGACTCCAGTTTTCTGCCAGTGCCACTTGAGAGCACTGAGCACTGCCAAGCTCCGTCTGTCTTGGACGTAGCACCTCTACTAACCTTAATCCCTGTGCCTGGCTTCGAGTTAGTGCCTGTGTCAGATCCAAATCATGTCACGGATCCTCCTACGGGAGATCCTCCAAACCTCACCAACTTAGTCATCCCCAATTGTGACCCTCCAACCCAATGTTTCTTCTTCCCAATCACTTTCATCTGCCAAGGATGACCCTCTGGCAGACCTTAATGTTACACTTTCTCTGGTCAACCAGGAAATGTCCGGCCGTGATGCAGATGCTGGTTCTACCCTTACAACGGTTGTCACAGCAGCTGAAGTAGGAAGCCTGCCCATAGCTACTAGGGCTACCTCTAATCCTGCTCCAAACAGCACTTCTGGCCTTTCCCCAGAGTCGGTGCCCTCGTCACCTCCTAGGAAGGGCGTAGCCAAACTTTGAGGCCCCCAAAGAAGGAGAAGAAGGGGCAGAAGAGATCCAGTTAACCCATAAGAACCACAAGCTCTCCTTGGCACTCGTGTCCCATTGTTACAGTGCCTCTTTCCAGCTCAGAGTGATCCTGGCACCTACCCAGAGAAGGTAGCCTGAGTGATCTCTGCCCAAGTAGACTAACACCTAACACCCTGGGCATTTTTAATACTAACTCAAAACTATCCAATACTCAAGCTGGTACACCCCCTGGCCACTTACCATAATTAACCCTTCAGGTTGCTCATGTCCAAATTTATTGCATGTGTTATTCCATAAAGCATTGCATAACCCATAATTAATTGCATTTACTTAGGTCAGTGCCATTTAATTTAGTGTGAGAACCATAGGGTAGTAGGCTATCTCAAAAGACACATTTACCATGTACCCATTGCCTAGGAGTAGAGTTCCCCTGTCATCAGAGACAGCCAGTAGAAGTCTGTAGATACCGTTGCATAGGTTAGGCTCTGCTGTAGGAAGTAAGTTAGCAAAACTAGTACCCTCTCTTAGCAGTTAGGTAGGTCCAAATAGTTAGCTGCAGTGCAAAGGCACAACTCATTTAGGGAAGCTAACTGCCTTGTCGAGACAAATAACTTACTTAGCCAAGACCTTCACGCCCAAAAGGGAGTGAATGCCTATTTAAAGGGGGGAGCTCTTCCGTATTTACAAAAATTCGTCTCTCAGTCTTCAGCTATGAGTAGGAAATTAGCAGCGGGAAGACAACGTCATGACAGATTTGAACAGATAGGGTTATTCCTCCCAGGTCACCTGACTTGGGGGAACAATACCAGCCTCTTAGTTCCCCCCCATCACGTGTTTTGGGGGTTAAGAAATCGTTAAACCAAAAGGGGCGAATCCGGGATTAAGGGGGCTACTATCTTCAACCTTAGGGACTTAGCTATAAGGACTCTTACTGTATGAACCTCTTACTGGCTTTGGGACTCACTTTTTAGATGTGACCTGCCTTTGTGCCCCAGACTCAAAAATATTCTGAAGGCCGCCAAGAAGCTATGAGAAAAACAACCCCAGCAGACACGCCAGAGACTCGAGAGAGTAGATGCTGGAGTGCCTCACCACCTTCTCTATGCTGGTCCCAATGTAACGGCCCTATGACCTAATTTCGTCTTGCAACGAGCTCATACAGAGAAGGATAAAGTACGTCTGGGAATGCGGTCCCCTGCCAGTTTTCTTTTTCTCCTCGTGAAAGTTCTCTCCATTTCCAATATTTCCAACTTTTTCATTCTCCTAAACAAAGCCCCCTTTGTTCAGCCACAACTAACAGCCCATTCGCCCCCATGACTTGTCCCAAACTCAAATTAAATTAGTTCAGTGATCATAATTAAATCATTCCCACTATAGTGTTACCAAGGGCTAATTAAATCTAATTGATCAATTCCTCCATGGTGCATAGTTTAAGTTCATGTGGGAGAAACTCCTTGTTTTATATGCTAACCTGGAACTTTCTTCCAGAAATCCTGCTACTCTGCTTCCCAAGCGGTTGGTCCCAGCCTTGTGAATTAATTCCACTTAGAAGTTACTGCCATTCTGCTACATGCAAGAATTTCCTGATAAACATTCCCGGAACACTAACCAGTTCCCCAACCCCTTTTTTAGTGCACAAGAGCCTGAAATTGAAAATCATTTAACCTGTGGTAACATTTTTATATTCAGAGATTTGCTACTCATTGTCTAATATTATTGAATATTGTATGTGCTTGCAAGCTGCTCAGCTGGTGTTTGCAGATTCATTTCCTGATTGCTTCATCTTTAAATAAATTCATTTTAACGCAATCTGTTACTCATTTCCCATGGCGACCTTCCACTCCACTGGTTAATTAATGGTGATATCAAGGTAAGTCATCTTTTGCCCATTCATTTATTACATTCTGGGTGACACCTGTTGCCCCTTACAGCAGTTAAATGATAAGAAAACCCTGTACATTCCTCCAACAGGCCCCAGAATGTAAATATATATATATATATATATATATATATATATATATATATATATATATATATATATATATATATATATATATATATATATATATATATATATAATATATACAAACATCCTTTAATATCTATCGGAAATAATATATTTTCATATATGTTGGATTTTTTTTTTTTTTTAGTTGATAATACACCGTCCTGTGGGGTCGAACCAGCGACGGACGACGACTCAGGACTACAGGGACGCACTAACCCATTCAGCCACAAGAGAGTTATGTGAATATGTCCCATCAACTCACCCGTCGAACTCAGGTGTTTTGCATTTGGGCGATAGCCACCCACCTCTGCCATGTTATGTACGTAGCCATATTATATATTTATCACATACCGTGATTATATACAATCAGAAAGCTACAAATATATATATACCTCGGAAATAATATATTTTCATATGTTACGAAGAATTTTTTTTTTTTTTTAGTTGATAATAAGTCCACCGTCCCATGGGGTCGAACCAGCGACAGGCGAGGGACAAGGCAAGAGAGGTTAAGGTATCGCCTCCCATCAACAAACATCCAAAAGTGCATATTATGGTCAACGTGATTCATATACAGGTATCCCTTTAATATCAGCAAAGAGACAGGTGAGGGTAAAGTGCGTCCCAGAACTATGGACTTATTAAAAAAAAAAAAAAAGATTTGTTAAAAATTATTTCAGAACTATATATATATATATATATATATATATATATATATATATATATATATATATATATATATATATATATATATATATATATATATATATAGAAATAAATGTACATGGATATGTATACATATATAGTTTGAGAGATACATGTGTGCATGTAGACTAAATATTAATGCTAGCAAGAAACAAACAAAAAGGTATCATGCAAAGAGAAAACAACCTAAGATTTGGTTAAAAAAAATACTATATATATATATATATATATATATATATATATATATATATATATATATATATATATATTTAGAAAGAGAGAGAGAGAGAGAGAGAGACTAAAATTACTAGCAAGAAACAACATTATGAAGACATCACTGGAATCCCCAGACAGCTACTTAAAACAAAAAGGCAATCACCGATCCCTGAATTCAATTTATCCACCTTTCCGTTTCCACTTTTCTGTTTTTTAGAATTTTTATTTTTTAGTATTTTTATTTTTAGCATTTTTTTTTTTTGTATTTTTATTTTTAATATTTTTATTTTTATTATTATTTTCATTTTTTAATATTTTTATTTTAGCATTTTTATTTATATTTTTAGCTGTTAGCTGTAACATATCTCCGAAATATTAAAGTTCGTTTTTGATTACTGATTTTAGTTTGCCGTTTACGGATATATAATTATTACAAAGTTTTATGAAAAAATCTCCGTTATTATTGAAACACGATTTTTAATAAAATAAATCCTGTATATTTTTAGATTTAGTTTTAGATTTAGTTCTACTAAATAAAATTCTGTTAAAATAAATTATATCAAATATCAAAAAATAAAATTTAAGATATATCAAATTCTAAAAATGCAATGATGAATTCTGTACAGCAGGTATACAGTCTGTAATGAAAATATTAAAATTACAGTAGTGCTGTGCAGTACATTAATGTACACACTAAGTTGAAAAACAATCAAGATAAAATTCAAGGCTAAATGGTCATATACGTTTTGTATATAAAAATGCTCTTAAAAACATTCAATATTTCAGTCAAAAGTCAATCTAAAAAATCATTAAGAAAAGGAAAGTAAATGAAATGTGTAAAATTTTTTAAAATTATTTCAATTTTTTTATTTTTATTTTTAGTATTTTTATTTTTATTTTTGGTATTCTTAGTTTTGAATATTTTTATTTTTTGTTTTTAGTATTTTTATCTTTTTTTTAAGTATTTTAATTTTATTTAAGCAGAAAATTTCGCAAGAAGATGGGAAATTATTTCCCCAAAGATATGGATATATATTATATATATACATATATATCTAGTATGTTAATTTCCTTGGCTGCCTTTCTGCGTGTGTTGTGTGTGTGTCCCTCCCCTCCCCTTCCCCTCCTCCTTCCCTCCCTCTGCCCTCCCTTCCCTTCTTTTCCCCCTCTCTCCCTCCTGTTCCCCTCCATTCCCCCCTTCCCTTCCTCTCCCTTCCCTCTCCTCTCCCTCCCCTCTCCTTTCCCCTCATTTCCCCTCACCTTCTCCACTCCCAATGTCTTTTCTCCCCATTTCCCTTTCCAATCACCTTTCCCCTCCTTCCCTTCCCCCCCTCCTATTCCCCTTCCCTTTCCTATTCCCCTTCCCCTCCTATTTTCCCTCTCCTCCTATTCCCCCTTACCCTCTCCCCTCCCTTCCCCTTCTCATCCCCATCCCCCCTCCCCTTCATCCTCTCCCTCCTCTCCCCTCTCCCTTCTTCATCCCCCTTCCTCTTCCCCTCCCCTCCCCTCCTCCTTTCCCATCCCTCTTCCATCTCCCTCCCCTTCTCTCTTCCCATTTCCATGTTTTATGATGAAATAAAATGTGTCGAGATTGAGAACTATTAACAAAATGTTTATAGATTTGTAAGGACATCATTTTTTTATACAAGTGATGTACAGGCATTTCAAATCAAAATTTTCTTGCTTAACCTTTAGAATTTATGAAGTGTTTAACTAACCTCATTATGAGGATCACAGTAAATACTACTCCTGTTATACAACTGGAGTCTTTAAGATTTAAGAAGATGTTATAATCCAATGGGCATTTCTCCAGGAGGTGGAAAAAATGATTCCGAAGACAGATTCTGGATTTCTTCCCTGAAGGGAAGTGGATCTGACAGGAATCCGTTTCGGAACTGAAGACAGCTTCACTGGATCCTGGAGTCTTTGAGAATTTAAGAAGACGTTATAATCCAATGGGCATTCCTCCAGGAATGCTTCAGGAGCTGCAGACTTCTTCAAAGGATCCTGGAGTTGTGAAGACGTCTTTCAAGAATAATTTATTAATAACTGTCCAGAAATGTTCAACATTAAGTGACCCAACAGTATATAATGTAAGATTTTTGGCTGAGCTTTGTTATTTTCGTTTCGAAATGAACTCAGTGGGAAATTCCAGAACAACAGCAGGCACTACTGGTGATAGTCCAGAACCGCCAATGGCATCAGCATTGATTCAAAACCCATCAGCAGCTGCTCCTGCATCTGCACCAAGAAATGGTCAGTTGTTTGTGTATATCCGGAAGGTAAACGGGGCTGGTTCTGCCTGTAGACTGTTGCTGACTATTATTAGTAGGGTTACTTTAGCTGTGGGCACTCTTATGGATATGGTATGGTATGGTATGGATATGGGTATGGGTATGATATGGATATGGGTTATGGGAATGGTATGGTATGAGTATGGGTATGGATATGGTAAGGATATGGGTATGGGTATCAGTATGGGTATGGGCATAGGCAAAGGTATTGGTATGGTACAGACATTGGTATGGGTATGGTACAGATATGGGTATTGGTATCAGTATGGCTATGGTACAGGTATGGGTATGGTATATGGGTATGGATATTGTACAGAAAGGGTTATGGGTATGGGTATGATGCAGATATGGGAATTAGCAAATGCTATCGATAGCGAACATCTGCTATATATATATATAATATATATATATATATATATATATATATATATATATATATATATATATATATATATATATATATACATATATATATTTATATATATATATATATATATATATATATATATATATATATATATATATATATATATATATATACCTGTACTCGTATATATGCTTTTGGACATATTTTCTCCCTTATGAAATTGCTTCCATTTACTTTCTATGGTCGACAGATCGTTTCACGGCAATTCCAGCAGCGTCTTCAGGACTAAATTACAAATTGACATCAAACAGTTTATATTACAACATACTGACTTAACAGCTAATACTTACATGTGAGATACATATATATATATATATATATATATATATATATATATATATATATATATATATATATATATATATATATATATGTGTGTGTGTGTGTGTGTGTGTGTGTGTGTGTGTGCTTGTGTACGATTGGGGATTAAGGGACTGTATATTATAGAATGGTCATTATTATCTTGGGAACAGTAGCCTATAATTATGTGGAACAGGAATAGATTAATTATCTTGTGGATGTTGTAGAGCACGTGTTGCTTTTTATATCTTTTCGTGTGCAATTGATTTGTCCAGACGTGTTTTTCTTCTTTTTTTTTTTTACCTCATATTGACTTATTCTTCTTCTTAGATTAATCACTGACAGTGATTTCTGCAGCCAACCCATGCATTTTTTTAACAGTTGTCTGTCTAATAAAAAATGACATGAATCAACTGTTGCTGTCCCCACCCTTTATTATGTTAGTGTCCTCCGTCGGTCGTTTCCTTTATCTGCTCATGTAGTGGTGCCAGTAACTCACCGAAGTAAACTTGGAGGCATAAAAGCGATTTCTTGTTGGGTGAGTCACCAAGGAGTTTTCCCTTGGATGAGGGAGGTAGTCTTCCGTCAGGTGCGTTGCTATTTTCTTTCACGTTGACTCTTTTCTCGGGCTCAAACCCCAAGCCTCAGTGGCGCCCATACATCTTTTTGTGTGTGTACGAGTATGTGTGTGTCAATGTATATGTGTGTGTGTAAAACAGAGAGACAGAGGGAGAGAGAGAAGCAGAAATGATGGAGAGATTACGTAATGGAATTTCACACTAACTGAAGATTGTTAAATACCATGGTTGGTAAAAAGAAAAAAAAAAGATCCTTGACAATTTTCCAGAAATATAAAAGAAATAAAAAGCCTTTAGAGACTGCGTTTTTGCTAAGTATATCCTCTGTCTTTTTAAGAGGAATAAAAGAAATTAATCTACCTTACGCGAGCTCCCAACACAAGCTTGGGAAAAAATGAACCTATGTTATTTGCCTCCAGTCACTTGCTTCTCTACGCAGTTTTCTGAGGGACCCATAGAAAATACTATCCCAGCTAGAATTTACTGTTGGTTTCACACACCTTTCTTGCGTGTATGTAACAATGATATGCTTATTTAAGCACGCAATCACATGTCCATTCATATATATATATATATATATATATATATATATATATATATATATATATATATATATATATATATATATATATATATATATATATATATATATATATATATATATATATATATATATATATATATATATATATATATATATATATATATATATATATATATATATATATATATATATATATATATATATATATATATATATATGTATATA
>NC_089761.1:69268164-69293164 GCF_040412425.1 Macrobrachium rosenbergii
AGACAAAAATGATGATTTAAGTTTTAAAATCTATTTTATGCATCGATTAGTCTATCTGAGCGTACTCGGGATTTCCTGTCTTATACTGTACAACAATTCAACGGACGGATCACTTCCTGCTCTTCTTGGATGCATGGCGTCAGATTGAAGAGTGTAGCTAAAGAGTAAATGTAAGCGCCGGTAAAACAAGCAAGCTGCAAGCTAGAACGGGAGGAGCGTCAGAGAGCGGGCGATGGATGCTGTACAGTAGGTATCTTAATTAAGGGAAGCCCCGGTGTGTGGGAACATGACATCATACTGCTGGGATGTCGGCTAAGAAAAGCCACTCTCTCTTATACTCCTTCTCCCTCAGAAATTTATCTCTGTTAATCAACCTTATATTAATCATTCTTTTGCTTGTTCAGAGACTTTAAATCTGACATTTGAAAAAATGTCCCTTCTTCAGTTCGTGGAGATCACTGTCGTTCGTTCCTTGGTATTTGCTTTGTAAGATTCCATCCATACAGTCTTGTTTCACGAGGCAATTACTATATAACTGCCGCCTCTAGTTACCTGTTTGGGTAATGATCTAGATTTGTGATCCACGAAAGTCTTGCTGATTGTAGGTGAATGACACTTTTGATACGAGGGACGAAGTTTTCGAAAATTAGAATGATTTGCGGTTTCGTGTATATCAGCGATGAAGAAAACCAAAGACGAATGTATATCTTAAGTGTAGAAAACATTTTTAAGCTATAAAACCCAAAAGAATCATTACTCTTCTTCTGAAGTGAGGTTATAGCTTGGGATAAAAGCTTTGAATCGTTCGAAGTTACTATGCCCGTTATCTGGTCATTGAGTACAAAAACAATCTCAACGGTGTCTCCGTATCTTAATTTTACAGTTTAAAATGAGTGCTGCCAAACAGGAGATATCAAACCATTCTTATTTTAGATGAACTCTAGACCAATCAGCCAAGTAAAAGGAGCGCTGGCGCATCAGTGAAGCTCAGCTTTCTTACTGCAGACTGTACAAAGATGTAATTACATCTCTCCGATTAAATAGTATAAAAATAAACCTTTACACGTAACTTGCACTACTGTATATTGTAAAGTAAACAGATCTTGGTCTGTCCTCAGTAGTTGTGAATGAAAATGGGCCTCTGGGAAGATGCCAAATTAGTTACTAGCACTTTGTAACTCCAACAAAAACCACCACTATAGCCTACAGTATTGCTCGTCATTTATATGAATAATCAAGTAACTTCACAGCTTACTCAGAGACATCAAAATCACGTGGCTGGTCTAGTTCGGCTCAATACTTGCCTCTATAAGATGAATTTCTTAATGAAGAAAAATACTGCTCCCTTTCAAAGAACAGCTCCAACTTCAGTTATGAAGCTGTTGAAGGTTGCTCTTCTTCAGTTCGAGAAATATGACGAACAAGAGAAGACAGACGACGAACGCTCGTACAGTGAAGTGGTTGTGCTTAGTAACATTAAATTTTGTTTATTCAGTAAGATAAAGTAAACTGACGGTCTCATCACTTACGTTAAATTTATCTCTATGGGCAAAGTACGATACTATTAAAATACTGTATTTTTCGGCAAACGGAGTTTCGATAAGATATTTATTATAAATTGTTTTTAACATATTGTGTATTCCAAACTTAGAATGGTGGCAGGAAATTTTTAAAAAATATCAAATGTTTTTCTGACACGCGAAGAGAAACGGTACCTTGCCATCCTAACGATATTTGGGAAGCTTTTGAAGATCAATCTCCTTGTTTTAAGTTTTAAGGTTAATGTAATTTTACTGAAGTTCTGCAACGAAATTATTGCAATTTTGCATGTAATTATAACGAAAAACTTTTTACCCTTTTCCACATGAAGCGGCATATACATAGAGAGAGAGAGAGAGAGAGAGAGAGAGAGAGAGAGAGAGAGAGAGAGAGAGATCTAAACCTTGTAGGAACTGATGTAGACGACACTTGGAAGAGCAAAGATGGCTGGATCCTGGAACGCCAAGACTTAGAATGCTAAAGCTAAGTAACAGAGGGATACAGAAACAAACAAGTCAATAAAAACGATTCTTCTTGACGGCTTTTTGTCTTTCCATGAAACTTTAACAGCCAACTAGACACAGAAGAATTTTTCTCTCTCTCTCGCGTACTTGCAAGTGCGAGAGAGAGGAAAATTTTTAAATCTTGAAGTAAACTGGACAGCATGTGCTCATGATTCTACCAAGTTCCAGACCATTACCTACCTTTATTTTAACCATTCTGTTATAGATGATGCAAGAAGATTCTTTAGGCGTGATAACAACTACAGATAACACGTGAAGAACCGAAAGTGGCTGAGAGAGGATAAATCATATGGTAAAATAATGGTAATAAATGAAATGGATCAAATGCGCTGCTTTTTTACAGACGCTTTCACCCAGTAACTAGACGTGTGTGTTTGGTTCCATAAGTAGCCTACTCCTCCCACCCCTTCATTACTTGTTAAGGTTTCTATAGATGAATAAAAATCCGGAAAATTTTATTCCATAAAATTCAGTTATTACTGAACATCTGAAAACATATTAACTTCCTCGTGTCACCAAACAGGGCAAAATCTGGGAATGGCACAAGCGCTGCACATAAAAAATTGTACATAACAAAGGATTGCAAGAGGCTTTTGCGCTCCTTGAAGCGATATCATTTTTCAAGCTCCTGATATTAATTTTGGAGGCTGAAGATGCGGCGCTGTCTCTCGTCTTATTAATGTCTTAAAGACTTTCCTGAAGTATTTTCAAGAGTCATTTTGAAACTTAATTAATAGCATGTGGCTATTACGAACTGACTGACTGAGTAATAATCGTTCACAATCAAAACGACCATTAAGCCAGTGAACTAGCATATACAAGACATATTGCTAAGGAACGTAAAGATGCACTAGCAAATGCTCGTGCCCATATCCGTACCATCCCGTACCCATATCCATGTCCACATCTGTACCATATCATACCTATACCGTATCCATTCCATATCCATACCCATATTTGTACTATACCCATACCTATACCCATACCTGTACCATACCCATACCCATATCTGTACCATACCAGTACCTATACCCATACCCATATCCACACTGATACCCATGCCCATATCCTTACCATACCACCCATACCCATACCCATACCCATATCCATCCCATACCCATACCCATACCATATACCATATCCATACCCATATCCATATCCATAACATACTCATACCCATATACGTACCATATTTATACCATACCCATGCCATACCCATACCTACACCCATACCCACAGCTAAATTAACCCTACTATTAATAGTCAGCAATAGTCTACGGGCAGTACCAGCCCCGTTTACCTTCTGGTCATATACAAACAACTGACCATTTCTTGGTGTAGATGCAGGAGCAGCTGCTGATGGGTTTTGAATCAATGCTGATGCCATTGGCGGTTCTGAACCATCACCAGTAGTGCCGGCTGCTGTTCTAGAATTTCCCACTGAGTTCATTTTGAAATGAAAATAACAAAGCTCAGCCAAAAATCCAAAATTATCTACAGTTGGGTCACTTAATGTTGAACATTTCTGGACAGTTATTAATAAATTATTCTTGAAAGACGTCTTCACAACTCCAGGATCCTTTGAAGTAGTCTTCAGCTCCTAAAGCATTCCTGGAGGAATGCCCATTGGATTATAACATCTTAAATTCTTAGACTCCAAGATCCAGGAAGCCGTCTTCAGCTCCTGAAGCATGCCCATTGGATTATAATCTTCTTAAATCTTAAAGACTCCAGTTGTATAACAGGAGTAGTATTTACTGTGTTCCTCATAATGCAGGTGGTTCATATTTACCACATGAGGTTAATTAAACACTTCAAAAATTCTAAATTAGGTCAAGCAAGTTATATTTTGATTTGAAAAGCCCGTACATAACTTTTATTTAAAAATTATGTTCTTATAAATCTATAAACTTTTTTGTTAATAATGCTCAATCTCAACACATTTTATTTCTTCATAAAACATCGAAATGGGAAGAAGGAAGGGGGAGAGGAGGGAAGAGGATGGAAAAGGAGTAGGGGAGGGGAGGGAGAATAGGAAGGGGGAGGAAGACGCAGGAGAGGGGAAGAAGGGAGAGGGGATGGAACGGGGAAGAGGTGGGGAGGGGAGGAGGGGATGGGAAATCAGGAGGTAAGATAAGGAAGGAAAGTGAAATTTCCTTGTTTTCTGAGGGGACACACATGCACAAACTGCAGAAAGGCAGCCAAGGAAATTAATAAAATAGAAGGGGGAGGGGAAGGGCACACACACATAACGCTCGCAGAAGGCAGCTAAGGAAATTAATATAATAGAGGGGGGAGGGGAGGGACACACACACACACACGGGGAGGGGAGGGACACACACAGTCACACTCAGAGGCAGCCAAGGAAATTTTATAATAAAGGGGAGGGAGGAGGAGGGGAGGGACACACACAACAATTGCAGAGGCAGCCAAGGAAATTAATATAAAATAAAGGGAGGGGAGGGGAGGAACATACACACACAACACTCACAGGAGGCAGGCAGGGAAAGTAATATCATAGAAGGGGGAGGGGAGGAGGAGGGGAGGAACACACACACACACAACACTCGCAGAAGGCAGGCAAGGAAATTAATATAATAGAAGGGGGAGGGGAGGGACCACACACACAAACAATTCATAGAAGGTAAAGCTAAGGAAATTAATATAAAGAAGGGGAGGGGAGGAGGGGAAGGAACACACACACTACAAACATCGCAGAGGTAGCTAAGGAAATTGAATATAATACACGGGGGAGGAGGGGACACACACACACACAACAGGGGCAGAAGGCAGCCAAGGAAATTAATATAATAGAAGGGGGAGGGGAGGGACACACACACACACACAATGCTCGCAGAAGTAGCTAAGGAAATTAATATAATAGAGGGGGGAGGGGAGGGACACACACACACACAACACTCGCAGAGGCAGCCAAGGAAATTAATATAATAGAAGGGGAGGGGAGGGACACACAGGAACACACACAATGAAGGAAGCTAAGGAAATTAATATAATAGAAGGGGAGGAGGGACACACACACACAACACACGCAGAAGGCAGCCAAGGAAATTAATATAATAGAAGGGGAGGGGAGGGGGGGACACACACATACACAACACTGCAGAAGGCAGCTAAAGAAATTAATATAATAGAAGGGGAGGGAGGGACACACACACACAACAATGCTCGCAGAAGTAGCTAAAAATTAATATAATAGAAGGGGGAGGGGAGGGACACGCACACACAACACTCGCAGAAGGCAGCTAAGGAAATTAATATAATAGAAGGGGAGGGGAGGGACACGCACACACAACGCTCGCAGAAGGCAGGCAAGGAAATTAATATAATAGAAGGGGAGGGGAGGAGGGGAGGGTAGGAACACACACATACACAACACTTGCAGAAGGCAGCCAAGGAAATTAATATAATAGAAGGGGGAGGGGAGGGACACACACACACACAATGCTCGCAGAAGTAGCTAAGGAAATTAATACAATAGAGGGGGGAGGGGAGGGACACACACACACAACACTCGCAGAGGCAGGCAAGGAAATTAATATAACAGAGGGGGAAGGGAGGGGAGGAACACACACACACAACACTCGCAGAAGGCAGGCAAGGAAATTAATATAATAGAAGGGGAGGGGAGGGGGGACACACAAACATAATACTTTCAAGAAGGGAGGGCAAGGAAATTAATATAATAGAAGGGGAGGAGGGGAGGGGAGAGGGAGAACACACACAACACAGCAGAAGACAGCAAAGGAAATTAATATAATAGAAGGGGTAGGGGAGGAGGGGAGGGAGGACACACACACACAACTCTTGCAGAAGGCAGCCAAGGAAATTAATATAATAGAGGAGGGGAGGGAGGGGGAGGAGGGGGGAGGGGAGGAGGAACACACACATACAACACTGCAGAAGGCAGCCAAGAAATTAATATAATAGAAGGGGAGGGGGGGGAGGAAGGAACACACACATACACACACAACACTGCAGAAGGCAGCCAAGGAAATTAATATAATAAAAGGGGGAGGGGAGGGGAGGGGGAGGAACACACACACACACACAACACTTGCAGAAGGCAGCCAAGGAAATTAATGTAATACAAGGGGAGGGGGAGGGGAGGGAACACACACACACACACAACACTCAGAAAGAAGGCAGCTAAGGAAATTAATATAATAGTGGGGAGGGGAGGGGAGGGAGGGACACACACATACACACACAACACTCAGAAGGCAGCCAAGGAAATTAATATAATAGAAGGGGAGGAGGGGAGGGGAGGAACACACACTCACACACAACACTCAGAAGGCAGCCAAGGAAATTAATATAATAGTGGGGAGGGGAGGGGGAGGGGAGGGACACACACACACACAACACTGCAGAAGGCAGCCAAGGAAATTAATGTAATAGAAGGGGTAGCGGAGGGAGCGAGGGGAGGGACACACACACACAACACTCGCAGAAGGCACCCAAGGAAATTAATATAATAGAAGGGGGAGGAGAGTGGGGAGGGAAGGAACACACACAACACTCGCAGAAGGCAGCCAGGGAAATTAATATAATAGAAGGGGTAGCAAAGGGAGGGAGGGGAGGGACACACACACACACACAACACTCACAGAAGGCAGCCAAGGAAATTAATGTAATAGAAGGGAGTTAGATGGGGGGAGGGGGGGGAGGACACACACACACAACACACAAAGAAGGCAGCCAAGGAAATTAATATAATAGAAGGGGAGGGGAGGGGAGGGAGACACACACAGGGACACAGAAGGCACCCAAGGAAATTAATATAATAGAAGGGGGGAGGAGAGGGAGGGAAAACACACACAACAAGAAGGCAGAAGGCAGCCAGGAAATTAATATAATAGAAGGTAGTAAAGGGGAGGGAGGGAGGGACACACACACACACACAACACTCACAGAAGGCAGCCAAGGAAATTAATGTAATAGAAGGGGTAGCGGAGGGAGGGAGGGGAGGGACACACACATACACACAACACTCACAGAAGGCAGCCAAGGAAATTAATGTAATAGAAGGGGTAGCAGAGGGAGGGAGGGGAGGGACACACACACACACACAACACTCACAGAAGGCAGCCAAGGAAATTAATATAATAGAAGGGGAGAGGGAGGAACACACACACACACACACACAACACTCGCAGAAGGCACCCAAGGAAATTAATATAATAGAAGGGGGAGGAGAGTGGGGAGGGAAGGAACACACACACACAACACTCGCAGAAGGCAGCCAAGGAAATTAATATATTAGAAGGGGGAAGAGAGTGGGGAGGGAAGGAACACACACACACAACAATCGCAGAAGGCAGCCAAGGAAATTAATATAATAGAAGGGGAGGGGAGGGAGGAACACACACACACAACACTCGCAGAAGGCAGCCAAGGAAATTAATATAATAGAAGGGGAGGGGAGGGGAGGGAACAACACACACACACAACACTCGTAGAAGGCAGCCAAGGAAATTAATATAATAGAAGGGGGAGAGGGGTGAGGGATACGACATACACAAACACAATACTCAAGAAGGCAGCCAAGGAAATTAATATAATAGAAGGGGAGGGGAGGGACACACATTATCAACACTAGCAGAAGGCAACCAAGGAAATTATTATAATAGAAGGGGAGGGGGAGAGGAGGAACACACACAAATGCAACACTTGCAGAAGGCAGCCAAGGAAATTAATATAATAGAAAGGGGAGGAGGGGGTGAACAGGGACACACACACAACACTCAAATAAGACAGCCAAGGAAATTAATATAATAGAAGGGGGAGGGGAGGAGGGAGGAGGAGGGACACAGAAGGCAGCCAAGAAAATTAATAGAAGGGGGAGAGGAGGGGAGGAACACACACACACACACAACACTCGCAGAAGGCAGCCAAGGAAATTAATATAATAGAAGGGGGAGGGGAGGGGAGGAACACACACACACACACACACAACACTCGCAGAAGCCAGCCAAGGAAATTAATATAATAGAAGGGGGAGTTGAGGGGAGGAACACACACACACACACAACACTCGCAGAAGGCAGCCAAGGAAATTAATATAATAGAAGGGGAGTTGAGGGAGGAACACACACACAAACGCAACACTCGCAGAAGGCAGCCAAGGAAATTAATATAATAGAAGGGGGAGGAGAGTGGGGAGGGAAGGAACACACACACACAACACTCACAGAAGGCAGCCAAGGAAATTAATATAATAGAGGGGAGGAGAGTGGGGGAGGGAACAAACACACACACACAACACTACCAGAAGGCAGCCAAGGAAATTAATATAATAGAAGGGGGAGTTGAGGGGAGGAACACACACACACACACAACACTCGCAGAAGGCAGCCAAGGAAATTAATATAATAGAAGGGGGAGGGGAGTCGAGGAACACACAAACACAAACGCAACACTCGCAGAAGGCAGCCAAGGAAATTAATATAATAGAAGGGGGAGGGGAGGGGAGGAACACACACACACAACACTCGCAGAAGCCAGCCAAGGAAATTAATATAATAGAAGGGGAAGAGAGTGGGAACACTATAACACACAAACACACAACAGAGAAGTATACAGAAGGCAGCCAAGGAAATTAATATAATAGAAGGGGAGGGGGGAGGAACACACACACACACACAACACTCTTCAGAAGGCAGCCAAGAAATTAATATAATAGAAGGGGAGGGGAGGGGAGGAACACACACACACATAACACAACAGAGGAAGTGCAGAAGGCCAGCCAAGGAAATTAATATAATAGAAGAAAAAACACAAACTATAAGGAAGCAAGGAAATTAATATAATAGAGGGGGGAGGGGAGGAAGTACACAACACACACACAACACTCGCAGAAGGCAGCCAAGGAAATTAATATAATAGAAGGGGGAGGGGAGTGGAGGAACACACAAACACAAATGCAACAGGGAGGAGGGAGGAACAACACACACAAGGAACTCAGAAGGCAGCCAAGGAAATCAATATAATAGAAGGGGAGGGGAGGGAGGACAAACACACACAACACTCAACTGTAAGAAGGCAGGAACACACAAAACAGAAATTAAAGCGGAGGAGGAGGAGGACAACACAGAAGGCAGCCAAGGAAATTAATATAATAGAAGGGCAGAGAAGGGGAAGGAAATTAATATAATAGAAGGCAGCCAAGGATTAATATAATAGGGAGGGGAGTCGGGAACACACAACACACACGCAACACAGCCAAGGAAATTATATATAGAAGGCAGCCAAGGAAATTAATATAATAGAAGGGGAGAAGGGGGGAGTGGGGAACACAAAACACTTGCTCAAGAAGGCAGCCAAGAAATTAATATAATATAATAGAAGGCAGGGGAAATTAATATAATAGAAGGGGGAGGGGGGGAGGAACACACACACACAACACTCCTTGCAGAAGCCAGCCAAGAAATTAATATAATAGAAGGGGAGGGGGGGGGAGGACACACAAACACAGCAACACTCGCAGAAGGCAGCCAAGGAAATTAATATAATAGAGGAGGAGCCGAGGAACACACAAACACACACACGCAACACTGAAAGGCAGCCAAGGAAATTAATATAATAAGCAGAAGGCAGCCAAGGAAATTAATATAATAGAAGGGGAGGGGAGGGGAACACAAACACACACACGCAACACAAGGAAATTAATATAATTAGGGGAGGGGACAACATCAGAAGGCAGGAACACAATAACACAGGGGAACGAACACACACACAACACTCGCAGAAGGAAATTAATATAATAGAAGGGGAGCCAAGGAACATTACACATCAATAATAGAAGGGGCCAAGGAATTAATATAATAGAAGGGGAGGGAGGGGAACACACACACACAACAACTCGCAGAAGGCAGCCAAGGAAATTAATATAATAGAAAGGAGGAGGGAGGAACACACACACACAACACTGAAATTAATATAATAGAAGAAACCAGCCAAGAAATTAATAAAATAGAAAGCCAAGGGGAGGAGGAGGAACACACAAACACACAACACTGCAGAAGGCAGCCAAGGAAATTAATATAAAGAAGGGGGGGAGGGGGAGGAAACACACACACACACAACACACTCAGAAGCCAGCCAAGGAAATTAATATAATAGAAGGGGAGGGGAGGGGGAACACACACACACCAACACTGCAACAGAAGGCAGCCAAGGAAATTAATATAATAGAAGGGGGGGAGGGGAGGAACACAACACACAAATAGAAGGGGGAGGGGAGGGGGAGGGGAGGGAAGGAACACACAAACACAACACTCGCAGAAGGCAGCCAAGGAAATTAATATAATAGAAGGGGAGGGGAGGAGGACACACACACACAGGAACAGGCAGCCAAAAATTAATATAATAGAAGGGGAGGGGAGGAACACACACAGAAGGCAGCCAAGGAAATTAATATAATAGAGGGGAGGGGAGGGGAGGGAGGAACACACAAACATGCACGCAAAAATATAATAGAAGGGGAGGGGGAGGGGAGGAACACACACACAACACTTGAAGGCAGCCAAGGAAATTAATATAATAGAAGGGGGGAGGGGAGAACACAAAACAACACACACAACACACAGCCAGGAAATTAATATAATAGAAGGGGAGGGGAGGGACAAAAACACACACACAACGCAGAAGGCAGCCAAGGAAATTAATATAATAGAAGGGGGAGGGGAGCCGAGGAACACACAAACATGAAGGCAGCCAAGGAAATTAATATAATAGAAGGGGAGGAGGGGAGACACACACAAACACAACACTCGCAGAAGGCAGCCAAGGAAATTAATATAATAGAGGGGGGGGGGAGGTCAGGCAGCCAAAGGGAGGGGACACAAACACACACACAACACACTGCAGAAGGCAGCCAAGGAAATTAATATAATAGAAGGGGAAGGGGGGAGTGGAGGGGAGGGACACACACACACAACAACACTGCAGAAGGCAGCCAAGGAAATTAATATAATAGAAGGGGAGGGGGAGGGAACAGACAAACACACACACACACATTAATAACACTCGCAGAAGGCAGCCAAGGAAATTAATATAATAGAGAAGGGGGAAAGGGAGGGGGGGGGGAGGACACACACACACACAACACACGCAGAAGGCAGCCAAGGAAATTAATATAATAGAAGGGGGGGGAGGGGGGGGAGGGGAGGGACAAACACACACAAAACACTTCCAGAAGGCAGCCAAGGAAATTAATAAAATAGAAGGGGAGGGGAGGAGGAACACAAAAACACACAACATTAAGGCATAATATAAGGAAGGGGGAGGGGGGGGGACAAACACACACAACACTCAGAAGGCAGCCAAGGAAATTAATATAATAGAAGGGGAGGGGAGGGGGGGGGGAGGGACACACAAAAACACTTCCAGAAGGCAGCCAAGGAAATTAATATAATAGAAAGGGGGAGGGGGAGGGGAGAGGGCCAAGGAAATTAATATAATAGAAGGGGAGGGAGGGGAGGGGGGGAGGAACACACACACACAACACTTGCAGAAGGCACCCAAGGACATTAATATAATAGATGGGGGAGGGGAGGGACACGCAGAAGGCAGCCAAGGAAATTAATATAAGAGAAGGGGGAGGGGAGGGGGGAGCGGAGGAATACACACTCACACAACACTCGCAGAAGGCAGCCAAGGAAATTAATATAATAGATGAATAAGACAGAAGTAGAGACAGAAGAGGAGTGAAGAAATTATTGGCAGTCAACCAAGCAGTCTGGAAACTCCTCGGAGGTCAGAGGTAACACGCACCGTGACAGCAGAAATTAATATAGGCCATTGTTAAGTAAAACAAAGGGTAGAATATTCGAAATATAAAACGCATCGGACCGATGAGTTTTTCATAGCTGCAGTGCAAATGAAAAGCATTTATATTCTAAGTAATATTGTAAAAATAATAAAAAACAATGTTAAAGGAGTTGTGAACAAGTGAGCTATTTTAACAATTTTTGCTTTGTGAATCTTGATGCTCGTACTGCCACACTCTCCATTCTTAAGACAATACTAGGATGGGAACACATACTGATAAACAATATTTTCATGGTACTAAGACTGAGAAAAATGTGCTTATGGTAAATAACAGTATTATTTTGTAACAGTAGCTGAGATGCCACGCAAATATAAATTCTAAATTAACCCTATGAGTAAGCTATGTGTTATAAATTTTGCGTGACTCAAAGGTCCTAGCACAGAGCAGTGATATATCAAGGCGCGTAATCACGATACTATGTAGGGCCTATAGCCTAATTATAGAAGTGATGCTCAGCACTACAGTATTTTTGAACATTTTAACAGACATAAGTGTAATATGTTACCACGACCAAATCAGCTGATGTGATCTCTTTTACTTGTCAATAATATTTATAGATAATTTACCTAATATATATTTTAGCGATGATTTCTTTCGTTTTACTGTTTTACCTTTGGTAGCTTTTGAGAATTTTAGCACTTAAAATTTTACAATATTTAACTCTTTCTCAGATTCGTTTAGTTCACCTAACCATTACTGGGCCCGGGGGAATTTTCAGATCGCCTCCTCCAATCCCCCTAGATCGCCACTGCACATACTTTGCTAATAAACTTTATTTCGAATTTACATTTGCGTGGCATCTTTTCTACGGTCACAAAATAATACCGTTATTAACAACAGACACATTTTTTTCAGTCTTGCTATCATAACTATATTGTTTATCAGCATATGTTCCCCCTTTTCTTATTCTTTTTAAGAACGGAGATTGTGGTAATGTGAGCATCAAGATTCAAAGAGCAAAAATTGATAAATGGCTCACTTCTCGAAGGAAATTTAAATGAGAAGGGAGAAACCCAAAGACTGGAGACATCGCACGATTTGGGCAGCCCTACAGACTAGAATTCATGGTTGGGCAAAAATTTACAGAACGAGAAATAAAGAGTAGGTATGATGATGGTGACGTCCTTGAATAGTTCAGGTCCTCGAAATATGACTCAACGCCGAAGAGGGGTTGACGTTGCACGATTAGATGCCTTCCGGTCCCACTCTCCCCTCTTGACATTGGCTGGTTCCCGACTGTCTGTCTCCTCCACCTCACGCTAGTCTCTCTCTCTCTCTCTCTCTCTCTCTCTCTCTCTCTCTCTCTCTCTCTCTCTCTCACATACACACACACACACACAGACATTTTGCGAGTGTACTTTCACATGCACGAATGAACTAAACTTTGTAATGCTATGAGGTTCGAATCCCAGAGGTGACGAAGCAATTAACAACTATAATTCCCATTTCGTGTGAGTTATTCCCAAGTTATATAGTGAACTGGATATGAAACAATATTTGTGGCTTAATATTATATATATATATATATATATATATATATATATATATATATATATATATATATATATATATATATATATATATATATATATATATATATATATATATATATATATATATATATATATATATATATATATATATATATATATATATATATATATATTTATATATATATATATATATATATATATATATATATATATATATATATATATATATATATATATATATATATATATATATATATATATATATATATATATATATATATAAATATAAGTGCAGCATAAGTAATGCCCTTTGTTTAAGTGGAACAAAATTAAAGCCTTTTTGATTATCCTTTATTTTTTCGAACATGAATGTATTGCCACAGGTTAATAGATTAATATAATATATTAACAAAATTAATATAATGCTTATTCGGTTTAATAATGTGGCATAAGTAACGCCCTATTTAATCTTATATCTTGTAATGTATATTTTCTTTATTATTTTCTTTAATTAATTCGCTAAATCTTAATTTTTTCAGATATTTCATACAACCATGAGATTAAAAAAGGAACAGAGAGTAAAAGCACTTCAATTGTACTATCAAAACAATAAAAATGGTGCTGAAACCACAAGATTGTCATCAGCTGAATTTAACATCCCAAGGGTGCAAAGCCGAAATATCATTTGTATTGAACATTATTAAACTGAATAAGCATTATATTAATTTTGTTAATATATTATATTAATCTATTAACCTGTGGCAATACATTCATGTTCGAAAAAATAAAGGATAATCAAAATACTGTAATTTTGTTCCACTTAAACAAAAGGCGTTACTTATGCTGCACCCTTTGTATATATATATATATATATATATATATATATATATATATATATATATATATATATATATATATATATATATATATATATATATATACACGCATTAGGCTTCAATAAGACGGAAAGGTTTAGATTCCAGATACTTTCATTCCAAGTACAAGCCTTCGAAGACTAAGTGGGTGGCGTGGGCTTCTGTCTGACAGATAAGTGTATAGAGCGGTTGAAAGCTTTACACCAGTAAGTGAAAGACTAGCAGAAATAAGAGTACAGAGCAAATGGTTTAAGCTGTCAGTAATAGTAGCATATTCCCCAACAATAAAGAGTGATGATGATGAGAAAGATGATTTTTCCAAAAAGCTGTAGAACTAACACCAAAGCATGGTGTAAGATTGTACATGAAGTAGACGTATTGGGCCCAGCAATTGGAAGACGTAGTGCCCATGAGGTTAGTAGTAAGAATGGAATAAGGCTTGCTTCATTTACCAACTCCAATTGGATGGTTGTAGGTGGCACAATATTTCTCCACAAAGAAATTCACAAGCACACATGGAATTCATGTGATGGAATCACAAGAAATCAAATTGCTCACATACTTATACAACATAAATTCAGAAGTGCAGTGATGGATGTACATAGTTTCAGAGGAGCCAACTGTGACTCAGGCCATAACTTAGTGATTGCCAGAGTCAAGATCAAGTTGAAAATGAAAAGGAACAGTAGGAATGAAAGGAGAGAAAAATTTGACACTGATAAGCTCATAGATGAGGCATGTAGGATGGGATACTAAATAGAAATTAGAAACAGATTTGATGTTTTACAACTACTAAATGAAGACGAAGAAATAAGACTTCAGGAAAAATGGTGAGACAGAACAAATTATTAAAGAAGCAGCTGAGGAAACCATGAAACCATCTGGTACATGGAGAGCGCATGTAACGAACATTGGTTTGATGAGGACTGCAGAACAGTGGCAGATGAAAGGAAACAAACAAGGATAGAATTCTTACAAAACAGGAATAATCAAGCACTAGGAAAGAACTTCAGGGTGAAAAGAACGGCAGTGACAAGAATAAACAGAAGAAAGAAAAGAGATGCATTAAACAAGGACTGGATAAGGTAGACAGACACGTGAGAAATGGTAGGATAAGGAAAGGCTATGTAGCATCAAGAAAATAAAGAATGGATACCAAGCAAGCAAGAAGAATGAATAGTGAAAGATAAATTAGAACCTTACATAGAGACAGCATTGGGAGAATATCAATGTGGATTCAGAAGAGGAAGATCAACAATTGACCAGATTTTTATTATTAGACAGATAATGGAAAAACACTGGGAGTGTAATAGAGATATGAGGCAGGTTTTTGTAGACTTTCAACAAGCATATGATAGCCTCCATAGACCATCAATATGGAATATTATGAAGGAATTTGGTATACTAGAAAAGCTTATAAACTTGGTAAAAGTATGCTACAGGAATAGTAAAAGTTGTGTCCGGGTGGGAAGGAAAAAGACGGAATATATTGAAATTAAAACAGGTTTGAGACAGGGATGCCTTCTAACTCCCAAGTTGTTTAATTTTAGAGAAAATAATGCGGAGTATCAAGGGAGTTGAGGGTGGGGTCACCTTACCTTACCTTACCTTACAGTTCGTTCAGGTTGCCCCAGGTCCCTCAGTGTGAGGCACCTCTGATGTATACCAGAGAAGTGGTAATGCACCTTCCGGTATATTTTGCATATTCCAATCTTGGATGGTCTGGGATGCAGCTTAGATATTTGTCAAGCTTATTCTTAAACACATCTGCGCTCACTCCTATGTTCCTCAGATGAGCTGGTAACACTGAATAGACGCTGCATTATGGATTAATGTCCTGTGTGCTTTCCTTAGTTTTCCTGGTATAGTTTTGGGCACTATTAATCTATCTCTGCTTGCTCTTTCTGATATTTTTAGCTCCATGATGTTTTCTGTAATTCTTTCTATCTGTTTCCATGCCTGTATTATCATGTAGCATTCTCTTCTCCTTTCGAGACTATATAATTTTAAGAATTGTAGTCTTTCCCAGTAGTCAAGGTCCTTAACTTCTTCTATTCTAGCTGTAAAGGACCTTTGTACACTCTCTATTTGTGCAATATCCTTTTGGTAGTGTAGGTACCATATTATATTGCAATATTCAAGTGGACTACGTACATATGTTTTATAAAGCATAATCATGTGTTCGGCTTTTCTTGTTTTGAAGTGCCGGAACAATATTCCCATTTTGGCTTTGCATTTTGCCAACAGTATTGCTATTTGATCATTGCATATCATATTCCCATTCATCATCACACCAAGGTCTTTAACTGCTTCCTTATTTGTGATTGTCTCGTTATTAGGTCCCCTATATGCATATAGCATTCCTTCTTTATCACCATAATTTATTAATTCAAATTTATCATAGTTAAATACCATCCTATTTACCTCTGCCCATTCATATATTTTGTTTAGGTCTCTTTGTGGTGAGTTCCTATCTTCATCACAAGTAATTTCTCTACTTATTCTTGTGTCATCGGCGAAGCTTCTCACTACCGAGTCCTTAACATTACTGTCCATGTCTGCAATCATAATAACAAACAGCAATGCAGCTAACACCGTACCTTGTGCCACACCAGATATTACCTTCGCTTCATCTGCTTTCTCGTCGTTTGCAGTCACTATCTGTTTTCTGTTTTGCAAAAATTCTTTTATCCATCTTCCCATCTTCCTACTTTGTCCACAATATTATGTTTTCTCATTTTTTTTACTAATATATTATGTTCTACCTTGTCAAAAGCTTTTGCAAAGTCTAGGTAAACCACATCTGTATCTATTTCATTTATCATATTTTTATATATGTTTTCATGGTGGACTAACAGTTGGATTTGTGTACTTTTTCCAGGTACAAAACCATGTTGTCCTATATTAAACAAACTATTTTTCATTAAATGTTTCATTATATTTTTATTCATTACCCTTTCATACACTTTCATAATATGTGATGTTAGACTCACAGGCCTATAATTACTTGCCTCTAGTCTTGATCCACTTTTGAAAATAGGGGTAATATATGTTAATTTATGTTCATCATAAATCTTGCCTGTATCTACACTTTGGCTTAATAATATTGTGAGCGGCTTTGCGATAGAATGAACTACCTTCTTTAACAAAATGGCAGGGACGCCGTCTGGTCCAGCTGCTGATCCATTTTTAATTTCATTAATAGCCTGCACAATATCGGCTTCATTAATATCTATGTCCGATAAATATTCACTATTTTCATCTCTTATTTCTGTATCATTATCTTCATTATCAATTCTAGGTGTAAATTCTCTCTTATATCTTTCTGCTAGTATGTTGCATATTTCCTTTTTTTCACTCGTTAATTGCCCTTCAGTTCTTAGAGGGCCTATTTCTACTTTTCTTTTATTCATCTTTTTCACATATGAGTAAAATATTTTGGGGTTTTGCTTGATATTTTGTAGGGTCTTTTCTTATAAGTCCCGTTTTTCATTTTCTTTTGATTATATAATCTTTTGTTCTACATTTTCTATCTTACTTTTTAGCACCATCACTTTCCATGCATTCTTTTCTTTTGCAAGACCTTTTTTCCACTTTCTGATTTTCTGGAACAAGATCCTTCTGTCTCTTGGTATGCATGGCTGATGTTTACTTTTCTTCTTCGGTATATATTTTCCATTATTTTCTCTAATATTTTATATAATATATCTGTATCTATTTTTCTCTAATATTTTATATAATATATCCGTATTCACCTGTATATTATCACTTACAAATATGTTTTCTCAGTCTTTGTTTAATTCTTCATTTATTTCTGACCATTTTAAATTCTTACTATAGAAACTGTATTTTCCATATCCTTCCCCCTTTTTCGTCTTTTGCTTATCTCTGTTTTCACTTGCTTTGGAACAGACTGTTAATTCTATGACATTATGGTCTGAAATACTCATATTATACACTATTATTTCTGTAACATAGTTCACCTCGTTCACAAATTCTAGGTCTAAAATATTATCCTTTCTTGTTGGCAGGTGATTTATTTGCTGAATGTCATGTTCTAATAGCATATCTAATAGCTTTTCAAATTGTCTCTTATCTTCTCCACTACTATTACTCTCTTTTTATATGTATAAATACAACCACAATCTCCTATTCCCTCTTTCCAATCTACGAAAGAAAAGTTAAAGTCTCTGGATAGGAGTGTAGTCCAGTCTTTGTGATTTCTACATATATCATCCAATTTGTCTATTATTATGTCAAACTCTTTAGTATTAGGGGGTCTGTTATTACAATATTCACTAATTTTTCAGATTCAAATTCTATCGTTATTAATTCACATTCTGTGTTACTATATTTCTCACAGATTTTTCCTTGATTAACGTCTCTCCCATATATCGCAGTTCCCCCTTGATTCCTATTTTGTCTATCTGTTCTATAAGTTTGGAAACCCTTTATCTGATCATTATTACCAGTCTCTTGGGAATATCAGGTTTCACTTATATTCATTATATCTATTTTTTCAGCTTGGGTTAGTTCTTCTAAGAACTCTATTTTTCTTATTGAGTTACTCAAAACTAAACACTGCGCATTCATCACTGTGATGGTTTATGTATTATCCCCATTATCTAATATGGGTAATAATAAGGATTTTCCCATGTCTCTTTCCTGTTCTGATATGTTGTTCTTCTCTTCATTCCCAGAAATTTGGACATTAAAAAAATCCAATTTTTCCAATATATTTGATTTTCCATCTTCACATTTATTCATTTTGTGTATATATCTGCATCTATCTCCATATCTGCACCATCCCCTAGCATCATAGATACATTGCTTGCTCCTTGCACTGTACCTAAGTGCTGATGCCTTATATTGAGGTGCTGACATTTCGTAATGTGTTGTTGGCTTGCTTTTTTCCTTCATCTCATGTTCTTTGTTTCTTTCTTTATTTCCTTCATTTTTACCTTGATTTTTAATATGTATTGGATTTTGATTTTTGTTCTTCATGGCTACAGTATGCATATATCTACATTTTTTGTTAAACCTACATCCTTTTCCTTCTCTCAAGTTTTTGCATATTTTTGGATGTAGATCGCTGCATTCCTCCTCATAGCCGTCTAGATATGCACATTTGCCATAAATCTCATAGTTGTGACATATCTTGGGATGCTTGTAATAACATCTTTCACCAAATCTGCAATCCCCTCTTTTCAAAAGGGTGCATACTGTGTCTTTCTTTTCTTTTCTTTTTTCTTGCTCTTTCCATCAGTATGAAGATCCGGGTACAACCTCTTTGGGATTTTATTATGGGTTATCATGTCATAATTTATTTCATCATATGTATGCTGCTGTATTGCCTCATGTGTAGAATCTATGAGTTTCTCTGCATCCGTACTCTTATCTCTTCAATCTTATTTTCTTCTTTTTTTTCCATTTTCCTCTTCTTCCTCTTCTTCATCTTCTTCATCCTCTACTATTTGTACATTAAGTCTTGATTTAATAACATTGTCTATCCATACCAGACATGTTGAATAAAATACTCTTGTGTCCTTATCTTTATTTTGCTGGACTTCTGCACATGTAGGATGAGTAGGTATGTGGCATGCATAGCATTTCCTTATCAGGTTTTGTGGATTTACAATGCTATACCACACATTACATAGTTTATATGCTTTAGGCCTTCGTTTTCCTATTGCATCAATCAATATATTCACTATATTCACCTTATTCATTTTCTTTGTTGGAATATGTTGATTGATGTAAATTTTCTTTATAAGTCTTTTGATTACATGAACACTCTTTGGTACTCTTTCAATTATTTTCATTATATTTTCTGCAGACTTGCTCCAGTTTGAAGGATCATATCCTTTCAATATGTCTGTGAATATTTTTGCATCTTAGGAGATACAAGTGCCAAAGTCCTTGCATTTGCAGGTGATGTTGATTTCACAGATATAGATATACAAAATATAGAACGTTTGTATATACCACTAAGAGAAACTGCTGCCAGAGTGGGACTACAGATCAGTGAAAGTAAAACCAAAATAGATTGTCATGGAACAACCAACAACAACAGCAACAACAAAACATGGTATATATAGAGAACATGCGGGAATTTAAGTATTTAGGAGTACGTTAACGTTCAGAAATGAGATGGGGTGAGAGGTTCTGGCTAGAATTACAGCAGCGAATAGATGCTGTTTCAGTCTACAACACCTTTTAAAGAGAAAAAACATCACAAGGTCTACCAAATTAAGAATTTACAACACCATTATCAGGCCAGTAGTGCTATATGGTTGTGAGACCTGGACGCTGACCATACATCAAGAACAGAGATTATTGGTTTTTTAAAACAACATTTTGCACAGGATAACAGGTACGCCTTGAGTATTCAGTGAGCTGTTTTCAGGAGGATAACCGGTTTTCATAAGACCGTAATGCAACTTGAAGCACTGTTTTTGCATAACAAGTTGTTTTCAAGTTATCTGCGACATTTTTTTTACTTTGTATTCGATCTCTCGTTGATCCTTACTTTGACTTTCGTATTCCATTACTATCCCCAAACCTAATCCACCCGCACACAAGAAAATTAATTGCGATTTGAGAAAGGACACCTACTGTATTAATTGTACAATTTTTAATTAAATAAACGTAAATTTAATTGATGAACTATATGGGTTTCACTGTTAAGCTAAAAAACGGACTTGGAACTCAAATTTTCTAAGACGATGCTGTTATATTTGATAATAAAAACTTATCGACTGTAGAACTCTGACCTAGTCTTGTATTAGGTGACTAAAAGATCCAGACGTAAATAAAGCCACAAAAAGAAAAAGAAAAGAAAGCCTTGTAATAAGAACTTCTTTAACTTTAAAAAAAAAATTAAAACTCAAGACTTGAAATATGCTCTAGTGAATAAATCGCTTGAAGCTGCCAAGTACTATTATCATAATTCAGAAGATGAACCCTATTCATAAGGAACAAGCCCACAGGGGCCACTGACTTGTAATTCAAGCTTCCAAAGAATATTAAGGTGTTCATTAGGAAGAGGTAAGAGGGGGTAAAGGGAAATACACAAAGGAGAGATCTTACTAATTAAAAAAGAAAACATAAATTAATAAATTAATCAATAGATGAAAATGTATTAAAATGCAAGGGAAATACACTAGTATTAGGATAGTTATGCATTGCATCTTCGCTTGAACTTTTGAAGTTCCAATTGCACGACATCCTCAGAGAGATTGTTCCACAGTCCAATGGTGTGAGGAATAAAGGACCTCTGGAACTGAGAAGTTCTACAGCGAGGCACATTTACTCATGTTAGTGCTACTGTTCAGCTAATCTGGTTGCTCTCGACAGGAAAAGGGGATCAGAGATCAATTGTGAATGTGAACGATGTCTGTTAAAATACAACTTATGAAAAATTGACAAACAAGAGACCATCCGTCGATGGTCTAAGTCATAAATATAGACATCCACACCGGAGAACAGTATTCCTGTATGTGAGATTTAGTGCTTGTTTTGATGGGACAACCATTTGCCAATTGTTATTTGGTGGGTTGTTGCTTCCTTACTTGTAAGTTTTTCTTTGTAGGAAGTTGACGTCTGTCGTTGTCTCTGACAGCGGCAGTCAGGTTTGTAGTAGCAACGCAGCACAGCAGCAGGAAGTCGGTTTGGATGGGCGGCAGGTATTGCTTACCTGTTGGCTTCGACGGGAAGTGAAGAACCTCCTTGTCTGTTGGGTGTGAGTTCATCCGTGATGGCAGCTGAGGATATTTCGATGACTTGATGGTCATCTAATGTGGGGATTAGTTCCCGTTCGGCAGCATATGGCTAATAAGGCTTGGCCGTGGTCACCTGGTGTGTGGATTTATTCCTGCTAATAAATCTCTGGCAGAAGCAGACATCCACACTGAAGAACAGTCGAGTAAAGAAAGGACAAATGACCCAAAACAGGTTCCACGGATTTTATCACTGTTATAAATATATGAGGCCTTACGAGCAATACCTAATTTTCGTGGGGCGTTAGATGTTTCTCAAAAATAAGATGTGAGTCAAAAGTTATGCCTAGAATAGTTAAAGCTTCAGACTCATTCTGCAGAGTCCCACCCATCTGAAAGGGAGGATAGGGTGGAAAATCTATGCGAGATCTGCTAATCAATAGCGTTTTTATTTTACTGGAGTCCAGCCTCATATCCCATTTACTAAACCATTCACGGTACATGTCGTACTTGTGGCCGAGGGCAGCTTCATTTCTCATAAGTGAAGACTTTACTACACCCACAAGTGTTGCATCACCAGCATATTAAACAATCATGTTTTCCTGGCCAATAACCATATCACGTGTATACATTAAAAATAACATTGGACCAAGATTGCTACCCTGTGGAACTCCAGACACAACAGGTTTTGTTTCGCTAAAGATCCCATCAGTAGCAACTCGCTGCTGCCTACTTGTAAGGGAATCTTGACGTAATCCTAAAACATATCCACCCACTCCGAGCCTCTGAAGTTTATATATAAGAGCCTTGTGATTTAATAAATAAAAAGCAGCACTAAAGTCTATCTCAATTATTCGACTAACAGTCATTTAGATTCCACATATTTATATAGTGGCTTAAAAATAAGTTTTTTGCAACATTGGAGAGTACAGGGAGAATAGAAATTGGCCTGTAAGGGAAGAAACCATCAGGATCTTCTCCACCCCAGCTATCAAGATTATCAAGAATTTTCTGAACATCCCTGGAGCAAAATGCAAATTTGGTAAGAATAGGTCCGGAATGACAAGTGTCAGGGAGAGGAACATCCTCAGCTGATTGCTTAGCTTCAAAAGCTCAATGAGGCAGTTCAGCCTTTTCCCTAGGGTCAGTAACCAGTCTACCATTATCTGTTAGTAGGGGTGGAATGGACGATGAGCCTGACCCAAAGACAGATGATGCCAATTTGGTCCATCACAGATGAGGCTGAGTAATTCCTTCAAGTTTCTTCTTCAAGGAATTATTGCAATTTCTCTCGACCGTATGGCAAGTTCTATTAGCAGCACAGCGAGACTCAATAAAAACGGTGTAATTTTCATTTAAACGATACTGTCTCCATGTGTTAAATTTGGTGTGTGTGTTCATCACGGTAAGCTTGTCTAAAAATATCATCAAACCATTGTTGGTCATTTGTCCTGAATTCGGTAACCTTTCAGGGACATACCTTATTAAAACAACCATCAGCATTTCATTTAACTTCCTCTTGGGGCCAGGAGCTGATAGAGAGTATGAGATATTAAGTGCCTGACAAGTGTCAATTATGTGATCCCAATTGGCAGACCATTTTTTTCAGTGTTGGCATTAGCTATTACCAGAAGTATGTGTGAGTTCCTCAATTAGCTGGACAAAATCGGAGGATGCACAGACCCCTAGAGCAGACCAGCCATGTTGATCTGTGTAATTTGAATTTACCCACTCGCTGTGCTTTGCATTAGTCTCCACAAATAACGAATGAAGCTTTTGAATCCTATGACTGAACCATACTAATCCTTTCCAAGAGACAGTCTTACATAGAAACGTTGATATTTGGATTGTGGTAAACAGAAAGCACGTAAACATTGTAGAACTTGCTGAAAATTTTAAAACAAAAAACTTAATGGCAACTGCACTTCAAATTTTTCTGACGAACATGTCATGCGTTTGTCGGGATTTTACAACGACAAATAAAGTCAGGGCCATCAAACCCCACGATTAAAAACTCAACCTGTGAATTGTTACTACTTACAAGTGTCTCAGATAAAAACATCAGACTGTGGCTATGGGCGCAACTCTGGAGATCAAGAGAATTTAACCTAAATTATTATTATTATATATTCAGAAGATAAAGCCTATTCATATGGAACAAGCCAACAGGGGTCATTAACTTGAAATTCAAGCTTCCTAAAGAATATGGTGTTCATTGGGAAGAAGTAAGAGGAGGTAAAGGGAAATACATAAAGAAGAAATCCCACTTATAAAAAAATAAGAAATAAATTGATAAATTAATAAATAGATAAAAATGTATTAAAATGCAAGGAGAATAGTATTAGGGCTGTAATGTTTTGCTTCTTCGCTTGAACTTCTGAAGTTCCAATTGCATGACATCCTCTGGGAGGCTCTTCCACAGTTCAACAGTGTGAGGAATATACTGAGAAGTTCGACAGCGAGTCACATTTACTGCGTATTGGTGCTGCTGTTCAGTGAATCTGGTTGCTCTCGGCAGGGAAAGGAGATCAGGGATCAATTGTGAATGTGAAAGATCTCTGTTGAAATACAACTTATGAAAAAGTGACAAACAAGAAACCATCTATCGATGGTCCAAGTCATAACTGCTACTATCAGGAAACAGAAAATTACCACCATGAACTACTCATCTAAAAGAGATAAATCTCTGGCAGAAGCAAACATCCACACCGCAGAACAGTATTCTAGCAAAGGAAGCACAAACAATCTAAAACAGGTTGCATCAATTTTATCACTGTTATATATCCATATATGAGGCGTTAAGAACGATAACTAACTTTCGTGTGGAATTTGCTGAAATTTTCATTAGACGTTTCCCAAAAGTTAAATGTGAGCCAAAAGTTACACCTAGAAGAGTTAAAGCTTCAGACTCATTCAGCAAAGTTCCATCCGCATGAAGGGGAGGATGGGGTGGGCAATCTGTATGAGATCTGCTAATCAATAGTGATTTACTTTTACT